>NC_048576.1:101076801-101356801 GCF_013265735.2 Oncorhynchus mykiss
TTGTCATCTCAACTCTTTGTAAACTTTGGTGTCCCTGATTTCTGCTTCTGTAGAATTATAGCTGATATTTAATATGACCAAGTAAGTAATGACGGTGGTCTTTGACTTTGACTTATTCTTAGTGACATTCAGTCAACACTCACATTTTCTAAGTCCAGGTTTCATTGTGTACTCTCCACCATGTTCCACACTGTAGCGGTAAGCAGAAGAACAGACAGTCATTGAGGGATACACCTGAACTCCCACACACACACACACACACACACACACACACACACACACACACACACACACACACACACACACACACACACTGTTTGTCTGTGTGTGAGTGTGTGTCCAGTGGGTGTGTGTGTGTGTGTGTGGAGACTCACACACTGGAGACACACACACACACATACTGGAGACACACACAGACACACGCACACACACACAAACACGGGAGACACAAACACGGGAGACACCCACTGGACACACTTACCGCACACACACACAGTCACTGGAGACATACACACACAGTCACTGGAGACACACACACACTGGACACAGTCAGGATATAATTCTGTCCAAGTGTTGGTAAGAATGTTTGTCTTAACTAGCCTGATAAGTCAAACATGTCTGGTATGAACATTGACATAAACCCTCTACATACTTGAGTTTCTCCAGTCTGCAGTGTGGATCCTCCAGTCCAGCAGAGAGCAGTCTGACTCCTGAGTCTCCTGGGTGATTGTAGCTCAGGTCCAACTCTCTCAGGTGTGAGGGGTTTGACCTCAGAGCTGAGACCAGAGAAGCACAGCCTTCCTCTGTGACTAGACAGCGTGACAGCCTGCAAAGAGTCAAATCATATTAAAACCACGCTGCTATTCTTTGGTGGTGAAAATAGTGGCAGTATATTTTTTCAACATATTCAGATATATCAGTGTCCTGAAACCTGCCATATCTATTCGTAAATTAATGTATCAATATTAGAAATGACAAATGGTCAAAGTATTGCCTGCAGATAGAAACATGTATAGTACAAATATTATAGTAGACTGATCAGACCAGTTTAAAAAGCAGTATCAGTCAAAAGACAGACAGTGAGGAATCAGATTTAGATTGTATTGAGTATACAGTCCACACTATATCTACAGTGCCTTGCGAAAGTATTCGGCCCCCTTGAACTTCGCGACCTTTTGCCACATTTCAGGCTTCAAACATAAAGATATAAAACTGTATTTTTTTGTGAAGAATCAACAAGTGGGACATAATCATGAAGTGGAACGACATTTATTGGATATTTCAAACTTTTTTAACAAATCAAAAACTGAAAAAATTGGGCGTTCAAAATTGTTCAGCCCCTTTACTTTCAGTGGAGCAAACTCTCTCCAGAGGTTCAGTGAGGATCTCTGAATGATCCAATGTTGACCTAAATGACTAATGATGATAATTACAATCCACCTGTGTGTAATCAAGTCTCCATATAAATGCACCTGCACTGTGATAGTCTCAGAGGTCCGTTAAAAGCGCAGAGAGCATCATGAAGAACAAGGAACACACCAGGCAGGTCCAAGATACTGTTGTGAAGAAGTTTAAAGCCGGATTTGGATACAAAAAGATTTCCCAAGCCTTAAACATCCCAAGGAGCACTGTGCAAGCGATAATATTGACATGGAAGGAGTATCAGACCACTGCAAATCTACCAAGACCTGGCCGTCCCTCTAAACTTTCAGCTCATACAAGGAGAAGACTGATCAGAGATGCAGCCAAGAGGCCCATGATCACTCTGGATGAACTGCAGAGATCTACAGCTGAGGTGGGAGACTCTGTCCATAGGACAACAATCAGTCGTATATTGCACAAATCTGGCCTTTATGGAAGAGTGGCAAGAAGAAAGCCATTTCTTAAAGATATCCATAAAAAGTGTCGTTTAAAGTTTGCCACAAGCCACCTGGGAGACACACCAAACATGTGGAAGAAGGTGCTCTGGTCAGATGAAACCAAAATTGAACTTTTTGGCAACAATGCAAAACGTTATGTTTGGCGTAAAAGCAACACAGCTGAACACACCATCCCCACTGTCAAACATGGTGGTGGCAGCATCATGGTTTGGGCCTGCTTTTCTTCAGCAGGGACAGGGAAGATGGTTAAAATTGATGGGAAGATGGATGGAGCCAAATCAGGACCATTCTGGAAGAAAACCTGATGGAGTCTGTAAAAGACCTGAGACTGGGACAGAGATTTGTCTTCCAACAAGACAATGATCCAAAACATAAAGCAAAATCTACAATGGAATGGTTCAAAAATAAACATATCCAGGTGTTAGAATGGCCAAGTCAAAGTTCAGACCTGAATCCAATCGAGAATCTGTGGAAAGAACTGAAAACTGCTGTTCACAAATGCTCTCCATCCAACCTCACTGAGCTCAAGCTGTTTTGCAAGGAGGAATGGGAAAAAAATTCAGTCTCTCGATGTGCAAAACTGATAGAGACATACCCCAAGCGACTTACAGCTGTAATCGCAGCAAAAGGTGGCGCTACAAAGTATTAACTTAAGGGGGCTGAATAATTTTGCACGCCCAATTTTTCAGTTTTTGATTTGTTCAAAAAGTTTGAAATATCCAATAAATGTCGTTCCACTTCATGATTGTGTTCCACTTGTTGATTCTTCACAAAAAAATACAGTTTTATATCTTCATGTTTGAATCCTGAAATGTGGCAAAAGGTCGCAAAGTTCAAGGGGGCCAAATACTTTCGCAAGGCACTGTATTTTGACAGTGAAGCTAACATTTTAAATGTGACTCTATACGCCAATACTCCAACATCTCAGATCAAATGCTTCATATGAGGTTACAGTTTATAATATCAAATTTTATTTGACGGTATTTTCAAACACATCTGTTTCAAGTTTTGACATTTATGAAAACATATATATGTTACTTTTAAATAACTAGGCAAGTCAGTTAAGAACAAATTCTTACTTTCAATGATGCTAGGAACAGTGGGTTAACTGGTCTAGGAACAGTGGGTTAACTGGTCTAGGAACAGTGGGTTAACTGGTCTAGGAACAGTGGGTTAACTGGTCTAGGAACAGTGGGTTAACTGGTCTAGGAACAGTGGGTTAACTGGTCTAGGAACAGTGGGTTAACTGGTCTAGGAACAGTGGGTTAACTGCCTTGTTCAGGGGCAGAACAAAATGAAAGCACTTTATGTATGTAGTCCCCCCTAATTGAAGACTTTATGTATCTAGTTCCCTAATTGAAGACTTTATGTATGTAGTCCACCTAATTGAAGACTCTATGTATGTAGTCCCCCTAATTGAAGAATTTATGTATGTAGTCCCCCCTAATTGAAGACTTTATGTATCTAGTTCCCCTAATTGAAGACTTTATGTATGTAGTCCCCCCTAATTGAAGACTTTATGTATCTAGTCTCCCTAATTGAAGACTTTATGTATGTAGTCCCCCTAATTGAAGACTTTATGTATGTAGTCCCCCCTAATTGAAGACTTTATGTATCTAGTCTCCCTAATTGAAGACTTTATGTATGTAGTCACCCTAATTGAAGAATTTATGTATCTAGTTCCCTAATTGAAGACTTTATGTATCTTGTCTCCCTAATTGAACACTTTATGTATCTAGTTCCCCTAATTGAAGACTTTGTGTATCTAGTCTCCCTAATTGAAGACTTTATGTATCTAGTTCCCCTAATTGAAGACTTTGTGTATCTAGTCTCCCTAATTGAAGACTTTATGTATCTAGTTCCCTAATTGAAGACTTTGTGTATCTAGTTCCCTAATTGAAGACTTTATGTATCTAGTTCCCTAATTGAAGACTTTATGTATCTAGTTCCCTAATTGAAGACTTTATGTATCTAGTTCCCTAATTGAAGACTTTGTGTATCTAGTCTCCCTAATTGAAGACTTTATGTATCTAGTTCCCCTAATTGAAGACTTTATGTATCTAGTCTCCCTAATTGAAGACTTTATGTATCTAGTTCCCTAATTGAAGACTTTGTGTATCTAGTTCCCTAATTGAAGACTTTATGTATCTAGTTCCCTAATTGAAGACTTTATGTATCTAGTTCCCTAATTGAAGACTTTATGTATCTAGTTCCCTAATTGAAGACTTTATGTATCTAGTTCCCTAATTGAAGACTTTATGTATCTAGTTCCCTAATTGAAGACTTTATGTATCTAGTTCCCTAATTGAAGACTTTATGTATCTAGTTCCCCTAATTGAAGACTTTATGTATCTAGTTCCCTAATTGAAGACTTTATGTATCTAGTTCCCTAATTGAAGACTTTATGTATGTAGTTCCCTAATTGAAGACTTTATGTATCTAGTTCCCTAATTGAAGACTTTGTGTATCTAGTTCCCTAATTGAAGACTTTATGTATCTAGTTCCCCTAATTGAAGACTTTGTGTATCTAGTTCCCTAATTGAAGACTTGATGTATCTAGTTCCCTAATTGAAGACTTTATGTATCTAGTTCCCTAATTGAAGACTTTATGTATCTAGTTCCCTAATTGAAGACTTTATGTATCTAGTTCCCTAATTGAAGACTTTATGTATCTAGTTCCCCTAATTGAAGACTTTATGTATCTAGTTCCCTAATTGAAGACTTTATGTATCTAGTTCCCTAATTGAAGACTTTATGTATGTAGTTCCCTAATTGAAGACTTTATGTATCTAGTTCCCTGATTGAAGACTTTGTGTATCTAGTTCCCTAATTGAAGACTTTATGTATCTAGTTCCCCTAATTGAAGACTTTGTGTATCTAGTTCCCTAATTGAAGACTTGATGTATCTAGTTCCCTAATTGAAGACTTTGTGTATCTAGTTCCCTAATTGAAGACTTTATGTATCTAGTTCCCTAATTGAAGACTTTATGTATCTAGTTCCCTAATTGAAGACTTTATGTATCTAGTTCCCTAATTGAAGACTTTATGTATCTAGTTCCCTAATTGAAGACTTTATGTATCTAGTTCCCTAATTGAAGACTTTATGTATCTAGTTCCCTAATTGAAGACTTTATGTATCTAGTTCCCTAATTGAAGACTTTGTGTATCTAGTTCCCCTAATTGAAGACTTTGTGTATCTAGTTCCCTAATTGAAGACTTTGTGTATCTAGTTCCCTAATTGAAGACGTTGTGTATCTAGTTCCCTAATTGAAGACTTTATGTATCTAGTCTCCCTAATTGAAGACTTTATGTATCTAGTCTCCCTAATTGAAGACTTTATGTATCTAGTCTCCCTAATTGAAGACTTTATGTATCTAGTTCCCTAATTGAAGACTTTATGTATCTAGTTCCCTAATTGAAGACTTTATGTATCTAGTTCCCTAATTGAAGACTTTATGTATCTAGTTCCCTAATTGAAGACTTTATGTATCTAGTCTCCCTAATTGAAGACTTTATGTATCTAGTTCCCTAATTGAAGACTTTATGTATCTAGTCTCCCTAATTGAAGACTTTATGTATCTAGTCTCCCTAATTGAAGACTTTATGTATCTAGTCTCCCTAATTGAAGACTTTATGTATCTAGTTCCCTAATTGAAGACTTTATGTATCTAGTTCCCTAATTGAAGACTTTATGTATCTAGTTCCCTAATTGAAGACTTTGTGTATCTAGTTCCCTAATTGAAGACTTTATGTATCTAGTTCCCTAATTGAAGACTTTGTGTATCTAGTTCCCTAATTGAAGACTTTATGTATCTAGTTCCCTAATTGAAGACTTTATGTATCTAGTTCCCTAATTGAAGACTTTATGTATCTAGTTCCCTAATTGAAGACTTTATGTATCTAGTTCCCTAATTGAAGACTTTATGTATCTAGTTCCCTAATTGAAGACTTTATGTATCTAGTTCCCTAATTGAAGACTTTATGTATCTAGTTCCCCTAATTGAAGACTTTATGTATCTAGTTCCCTAATTGAAGACTTTATGTATCTAGTTCCCTAATTGAAGACTTTATGTATCTAGTTCCCTAATTGAAGACTTTATGTATCTAGTTCCCCTAATTGAAGACTTTATGTATCTAGTTCCCTAATTGAAGACTTTATGTATCTAGTTCCCCTAATTGAAGACTTTATGTATCTAGTTCCCTAATTGAAGACTTTATGTATCTAGTTCCCTAATTGAAGACTTTATGTATCTAGTTCCCTAATTGAAGACTTTATGTATCTAGTTCCCCTAATTGAAGACTTTATGTATCTAGTTCCCTAATTGAAGACTAATTTTTATGCCCAATAATAAAATAGGTGGATGATGACTGGAGTCATTTTCTGTCTAAGTAATTTTCTTAGTAAGTGAGTAGAAAACATGTTTCTAAACAAAAATAATCCTGATGATGCCATGAATAAGAAAAATAATGAATGGATCATGAAAATTGATTAGTGAGAAAGTTACAGAGGCTACATCAAAACATGCTAACCTCTCATCATTACCAATAACAGAGGCTACAACAAAACATGCTAACCTCTCACCATTAACAATAACAGAGACTACATCAAAACATGCTAACCTCTCACCATTACCAATAACAGAGGCTACATCAAAACATGCTAACCTCTCACCATTACCAATAACAGAGGCTACATCAAAACATGCTAACCTCTCACCATTAACAATAACAGAGACTACATCAAAACATGCTAACCTCTCACCATTACCAATAACAGAGGCTACATCAAAACATGCTAACCTCTCACCATTACCAATAACAGAGGCTACATCAAAACATGCTAACCTCTCACCATTACCAATAACATAGGCTACATCAAAACATGCTAACCTCTCACCATTAACAATAACAGAGGCTACAACAAAACATGCTAACCTTTCACCATTACCAATAACAGAGGCTACATCAAAACATGCTAACCTCTCACCATTAACAATAACAGAGGCTACATCAAAACATGCTAACCTCTCATCATAACCAATAACAGAGGCTCCAACAAAACATGCTAACCTCTCACCATTACCAATAACAGAGGCTACATCAAAACATGCTAACCTCTCACCATTACCAATAACATAGGCTACATCAAAACATGCTAACCTCTCACCATTACCAATAACAGAGGCTACATCAAAACATGCTAACCTCTCACCATTAACAATAACAGAGACTACATCAAAACATGCTAACCTCTCACCATTACCAATAACAGAGGCTACATCAAAACATGCTAACCTCTCACCATTACCAATAACAGAGGCTACATCAAAACATGCTAACCTCTCACCATTACCAATAACATAGGCTACATCAAAACATGCTAACCTCTCACCATTAACAATAACAGAGGCTACAACAAAACATGCTAACCTTTCACCATTACCAATAACAGAGGCTACATCAAAACATGCTAACCTCTCACCATTAACAATAACAGAGGCTACATCAAAACATGCTAACCTCTCATCATAACCAATAACAGAGGCTCCAACAAAACATGCTAACCTCTCACCATTACCAATAACAGAGACTGCAACAAAACATGCTAACCTCTCACCATTACCAAAAACAGAGGCTACAACAAAACATGCTAACCTCTCACCATTACCAATAACAGAGGAGGTTAGCATTTATTCTGATCTTTGTGCCTCTATAACTTTGTTATTCATCACTTTTCACAATTCATTCATTATTATTCCTAACCATGGTAGCATCCACATGAATGTAGAAGTATTCAGAAACATCTTCTATTCTTACTGACAATACAAGTGAAGTGACTCTAAAGTGACAGGACATTATTCACCTTTCAGTTTCTATGAGCAAAAACAATATCCAAAACACAACCAAGACAAACTGCAAATGAATTCAACAAGTTAGTATAATCACAAGCTTGACGTAATAACTGCAGTCATGAAATATGGCACCAAATACTAAACATTTGACTACTTTAATACACCATAAGTGAATATGTCCGATTAATTACGAGTTTTTCAAATGGGAGAACTAGATACATAAAGTCCTTTCCTTTCTTAACAGTAACACAGCTATGTATGAAAATAGCCTCAAAAAAAGGTGACATTCTGTACTGTTGTCTAATACGAAACATTATATCTCAAATCCAAAATGCTGGAGCATAGCACCAAATATAAAACTGTAAGATTCACTGTCCAAACACATATTGTGTGGACTATATGTGTCTGGTAAACACATGTGGATCTGGTGAACAGTTATCACAATACTGACCTCAGAGTCTCCAGTTTACAGTGGGGATTCCCCAGTCCATCAGAGAGCAGCTTCACTCCTGAATCCTTCAGGTCATTGTTACTCAGATCCAGCTCTCTCAGGTGTGAGGGGTTTGACTCCAGAGCTGAGACCAGAGAAGCACAGCCTTCCTCTGTGACTAGACAGCCTGACAGCCTGCAAAGAGTCAAATCATATTAAAATCACACTGCTATTCTTTGGTGGTGAAAATAGGGGCAGAATATTTAATCGACGTATTCAGATATACCGTGGGGCAAAAAAGTATTTAGTCAGCCACCAATTGTGCAAGTTCTCCCACTTAAAAAGATGAGAGAGGCCTGTAATTTTCATCATAGGTACACTTCAACTATGACAGACAAAATGAGAAAAAAAATCCAGAAAATCACATTGTAGGATTTTTAATATTTGCAAATTATGGTGGAAAATAAGTATTTGGTCAATAACAAAAGTTTATCCCAGTACTTTGTTCTGTACCCTTTGTTGACAATGACAGAGGTCAAACGTTTTCTGTAACTCTTCACAAGGTTTTCACACACTGTTGCTGGTACTTTGGCCCATTCCTCCATGCAGATCTCCTCTAGAGCAGTGATGGTTTGGGCTGTTGCTGGGCAACACAGACTTTCAACTCCCTCCAAAGATTTTCTATGGGGTTGAGATCTGGAGACTGGCTAGGCCTCTCCAGGACCTTGAAATGCTTGTTACGAAGCCACTCCTTCGTTGCCCAGGCGGTGTGTTTGGGATCATTGTCATGCTGAATGACCCAGCCACGTTTCATCTTCAATGCCCTTGCTGATGAAAGGAGGTTTTCACACAAAATCTCACAATACATGGCCCCATTCATTCTTTCCTTTACACGGATCAGTCGTCCTGGTCCCTTTGCAGAAAAACAGCCCCAAAGCATGATGTTTCCACCCCCATGCTTCACAGTAGGTATGGTGTTCTTTGGATGCAACTTAGCATTCTTTGTCCTCCAAACACGACGAGTTGAGTTTTTCCCAAAAAGTTATATTTTGGTTTGATCTGACCATATGACATTCTCCCAATCTTCTTCTGTATCATCCTCATGCTCTCTAGCAAACTTCAGACGGGCCTGGACATGTACTGGCTTAAGCAGGGGGACTCGTCTGGCACTGCAGGATTTGAGTCCCTGGCGGCGTAGTGTGTTACTGATGGTAGGCTTTGTTACTTTGGTCCCAGCTCTCTGCAGGTCATTCACAAGGTCCCCCGGTGTGGTTCTGGGATTTTTGCTCACCGTCCTTGTGATAATTTTGTCCCCGCGGGGTGAGATCTTGCGTGGAGCCCCAGATCAAGGGAGATTATCAGTGGTCTTGTATGTCTTCAATTTCCTAATAATTGCTCCCACTGTTGATTTCTTTAAACCAAGCTGTTTACCTATTGTAGATTCAGTCTTCCCAGCCTGGTGCAGGTCTACAATTTTGTTTCTGGTGTCCTTTGACAGCTCTTTGGTCTTGGCCATAGTGGAGTTTGGAGTGTGACTGTTTGAGGTTGTGGACAGGTGTCTTTTATACTGATAACAAGTTCGAACAGGTGCCATTAATACAGGTAACGAGTGGAGGACAGAGGAGCCTCTTAAAGAAGATGTTACAGGTCTGTGAGAGCCAGAAATCTTGCTTGTTTGTAGGTGACCAAATACTTATTTTCCACCATAATTTGCAAATAAATTCATAAAAAATCCTACAATGTGATTTTCTGGATTTTTTTTCTCATTTTGCCTGTCATAGTTGAAGTGTACCTATGAGGAAAATTACAGGCCTCTCATATATTTTTAAGGGGGAGAACTTGCACAATTGGTGGCTGACTAAATACTGTTTTGCCCCACTGTATCAGTGTATCAGTCAAATCTTCCATATCTATTCGTAAATTAATGTATCATCATTAAAAATGACAAATGATCAAAGTATTGCCTGCAGATAGAAACATGTATAGTACAAATATTTGAGTAGACTGACCAGACCAGTTTAAAAAGCAGTATCAGTCAGAAGACAGACAGTGAGGTATCAGATTTAGATTGTATTGAGTATACAGTCCACACCATATCTATTTAGACAGTGAGGTATCAGATTTAGATTGTATTGAGTATACAGTCCACACCATATCTATTTAGACAGTGAAGCTGACATTTTAAATGTGGCTCTATACGCCAACATTTTGGATTTGAAATAAAATGTTTCATATGAGGTGACAGTATATAATGTCACCTTTTATTTGAGGATATTTTAATATATATCTGTTTCACCATTTAGAAAAATAAAATAACTTTATGTATCTAGTCCCCCATTAGAAGAAGACATAAGTATTCTGACCACTTCACTTATTGTGCATTAAAGTAGTCAAAGTTTAGTATTTAGTTGTAAACTCATTGGTTGCATTTGCAGTTTGTTTTGGTTGTGTTTTGGGTTATGTTTTGCCCAGAGAGTAGATAACATGTTTCTGAACAATAATAAATGAATCCCGACGATGCCATGATTAAGAAAAATCATGAACGAGTCATGCATAATAATTAGTGAGAAAGTTACAGAGGCTACAACAAAACATGCTAACCTCTCACCATTACCAATAACAGAGGCTACAACAAAACATGCTAACCTCTCACCATTACCAATAACAGAGACTACAACAAAACATGCTAACATCTCACCATTACCTATAACAGAGGCTACAACAAAACATGCTAACCTCTCACCATTACCAATAACAGAGGCTACAACAAAACATGCTAACCTCTCACCATTACCAATAACAGAAGCTACAACAAAACATGCTAACCTCTCACCATTACCAATAACAGAAGCTACATCAAAACATGCTAACCTCTCACCATTACCAATAACAGAGACTACAGCAAAACATGCTAACCTCTCACCATTACCTATAACAGAGGCTACAACAAAACATGCTAACCTCTCACCATTACCAATAACAGAGACTACAACAAAACATGCTAACCTCTCACCATTACCAATAACAGAGGCTACAACAAAACATGCTAACCTCTCACCATGACCAATAACAGAGGCTACAACAAAACATGCTAATCTCTCACCATGACCAATAACAGAGGCTACAACAAAACATGCTAACCTCTCACCATTACCAATAACAGAGACTACAACAAAACATGCTAACATCTCACCATTACCTATAACAGAGGCTACAACAAAACATGCTAACCTCTCACCATTACCAATAACAGAGGGGGTCTGATCTTTGTGCCTCTGAAACTTGCTCATTTGTCATCATTTTCGATTCATGCC
Source organism: Oncorhynchus mykiss (assembly GCF_013265735.2). Classification (NCBI taxonomy): domain Eukaryota; kingdom Metazoa; phylum Chordata; class Actinopteri; order Salmoniformes; family Salmonidae; genus Oncorhynchus; species Oncorhynchus mykiss. Next base: position 101,088,278 of record NC_048576.1, read on the forward strand.
TGGTTAAATAAAATAAAAATTTTAAAATTTAAAAAATGTGTGCAACACATGTAAACACATGTGGATCTGGTGAACAGTTATCACTTGTTGACCAACTACAGGAATACTGACCTCAGAGTCTCCAGTTTACAGTGGGGATTCCCCAGTCCAGCAGAGAGCAGCTTCCCTCCTGAATCCTTCAGGTCATTGTAGCTCAGGTCCAGCTCTCTCAGGTGTGAGGGGTTTGACCTCAGAGCTGAGACCAGAGAAGCACAGCCTTCCTCTGTGACTAGACAGCGTGACAGCCTGCAAAGTGTCAAATCATATTAAAACCACACTGCTATTCTTTGGTGGTGAAAATAGTGGCAGTATATTTTTTCAACAAATATATCAGTGTCCTGAAACCTGCCATATCTATTTGTAAATTAGAGAGCAGGCCTTTCTAATCGACCTGGCCGGGGTATCCTGGAAGGATATTGATCTCATCCCGTCAGTAGAGGATGCCTGGATATTTTTTAAAAATGCCTTCCTAACCATCTTAAATAAACATGCCCCATTTAAGAAATGTAGAACCAGTAACAGATATAGCCCTTGGTTCTCCCAAGACCTGACTGCCCTTAACCAACACAAAAACATCCTATGGCGTTCTGCATTAGCATCGAACAGCCCCCGTGATATGCAGCTGTTCAGGGAAGCTAGAAACTATTATACACAGGCAGTTAGAAAAGCCAAGGCTAGCTTTTTCAAGCAGAAATTTGCTTCCTGCAACACTAACTCAAAAAAGTTCTGGGACACTGTAAAGTCCATGGAGAATAAGAACACCTCCTCCCAGCTGCCCACTGCACTGAAGATAGGAAACACTGTCACCACTGATAAATCCACCATAATTGAGAATTTTAATAAGCATTTTTCTACGGCTGGCCATGCTTTCCACCTGGCTACTCCTACCCCGGTCAACAGCACTGCACCCCCCACAACAACTCGCCCAAGCCTTCCCCAGTTCTCCTTCTCCCAAATCTGCTCAGCTGATGTTCTGAATGAGTTGCAAAATCTGGACCCCTACAAATCAGCCGGGCTAGACAATCTGGACCCTTTCTTTCTAAAATTATCTGCCAAAATTGTTGCCACCCCTATTACTAGCCTGTTCAACCTCTCTTTCGTGTCATTTAAGATTCCCAAAGATTGGAAACCAGCTGCGGTCATCCCCCTCTTCAAAGGGGGTGACACTCTTGACCCAAACTGCTACAGACCTATATCTATCCTACCATGCCTTTCTAAGGTCTTCGAAAGCCAAGTCAACAAACAGATTACCGACCATTTCGAATCTCACCATACCTTCTCTGCTATGCAATCTGGTTTCAGAGCTGGTTCATTGGTGCACCTCAGCCACGCTCAAGGTCCTAAATTATATCTTAAGCGCCATCGATAAGAAACATTACTGTGCAGCCGTATTCATTGATCTGGCCAAGGCTTTCGACTCTGTCAATCACCACATCCTCATCGGCAGACTCGACAGCCTTGGTTTCTCAAATGATTGCCTCGCCTGGTTCACCAACAACTTCTCTGAAAGAGTTCAGTGTGTCAAATCGAAGGGTCTGCTGTCGGACCTCTGGCAGTCTCTATGGGGGTGCCACAGGGTTCAATTCTTGGACCGACTCTCTTCTCTGTATACATCAATGAGGTCGCTCTTGCTGCTGGTGAGTCTCTGATCCACCTCTACGCAGACGACACCATTCTGTATACTTCTGGCCCTTCTTTGGACACTGTGTTAACAACCCTCCAGGCAAGCTTCAATGCCATACAACTCTCCTTCCGTGGCCTCCAATTGCTCTTAAATACAAGTAAAACTAAATGCATACTCTTCAACCGATCGCTACCTGTACCTACCCGCCTGTCCAACATTACTACTCTGGACGGCTCTGACTTAGAATACGTGGACAACTACAAATACTTAGGTGTCTGGTTAGACTGTAAACTCTCCTTCCAGACCCATATCAAACATCTCCAATCCAAAGTTAAATCTAGAATTGGCTTCCTATTTCGCAACAAAGCATCCTTCACTCATGCTGCCAAACATACCCTTGTAAAACTGACCATCCTACCAATCCTCGACTTTGGCGATGTCATTTACAAAATAGCCTCCAATACCCTACTCAACAAATTGGATGCAGTCTATCACAGTGCAATCCGTTTTGTCACCAAAGCCCCATATACTACCCACCATTGCGACCTGTACGCTCTCGTTGGCTGGCCCTCGCTTCATACTCGTCGCCAAACCCACTGGCTCCATGTCATCTACAAGACCCTGCTAGGTAAAGTCCCCCCTTATCTCAGCTCGCTGGTCACCATTGCATCTCCCACCTGTAGCACACGCTCCAGCAGGTATATCTCTCTAGTCACCCCCAAAACCAATTCTTTCTTTGGCCGCCTCTCCTTCCAGTTCTCTGCTGCCAATGACTGGAACGAACTACAAAAATCTCTGAAACTGGAAACACTTATCTCCCTCACTAGCTTTAAGCATCAACTGCCAGAGCAGCTCACAGATTACTGCACCTGTACATAGCCCACCTATAATTTAGCCCAAACAACTACCTCTTTTCCTACTGTATTTAATTTATTTATTTATTTTGCTCCTTTGCACCCCATTATTTTTATTTCTACTTTGCACATTCTCCCATTGCAGATCTACCATTCCAGTGTTTTACTTGCTATATTGTATTTACTTTGCCACCATGGCCTTTTTGCCTTTACCTCCCTTATCTCACCTCATTTGCTCACATCGTATATAGACTTGTTTATACTGTATTATTGACTGTATGTTTGTTTTACTCCATGTGTAACTCTGTGTCGTTGTATGTGTCGAACTGCTTTGCTTTATCTTGGCCAGGTCGCAATTGTAAATGAGAACTTGTTCTCAACTTGCCTACCTGGTTAAATAAAGGTGAAATAAATAAATAAATAAAAATGTATTTGTACAAATATTTGAGTAGACTGACCAGACCAGTTTAAAAATCAGTATCAGTCAGAAGACAGACAGTGAGGAATCAGATTTAGATTGCATTGAGTATACAGTCCACACTATATCTATTTTGACAGTGAAGATTTTAAAAAGGCTTCAGAATAATAGTAGAGAGAATGATTTATTTCATCACATTCCCCGAGTGTCAGAAGTTTACATACACTCAATTAGTATATGATAGCATTGCCTTTAAATTGTTTAACTTTGGTCGAATGTTTCGGGAAGCCTTACACAAGCTTCCCACAATAAGATGGGTGCATTTTGGCCCATTCCTCCTGACAGAGCTGGTGTAACTGAGTCAGGTTTGTAGGCCACCTTGCTCACACACACTTTTTCAGTTCTGTCCACAAATTTTATTTTGGATTGTGGTCAGGGCTTTGTGATGGCCACTCCAATACCTTGACTTTGTTGTCCTTAAGCCAGTTTGTCACAACTTTGGAAGCAATATTCAGGTCATTACCCATTTGTGACCAATCTTTAACTTCCTGACTGATGTCTTGAGATGTTATTTCAATATATCCACATAATTTTCCCTCCTCATGATGCCAACTATTTTGTGAAGTGCACCAGTCCCTCCTGCAGCAAAGCACTCCCACAACATGATGCTGCCATGAGGCTACAACAAAACATGCTAACCTCTCACCATTACCAATAACAGAGGCCAGAACAAAAAATGCTAACATCTCACCATTACCAATAACAGAGACTACAAGAAAACATGCCAACCTCTCACCATTACCAATAACAGAGACTACAACAAAACATACTAACCTCTCACCATTACCAATAACAGAGGCTACAACAAAACATGCTAACCTCTCACCATTACCAATAACAGAGGCTACAACAAAACATGCTAACCTCTCACCATTACCATTAACAGAGACTACAACAAAACATGCTAACCTCTCACCATTACCAATAACAGAGGCTACAACAAAACATACTAACATCTCACCATTACCAATAACAGAGACTACAACAAAACATGCTAACCTCTCACCATTACCAATAACAGAGGCTATAACAAAACATGCTAACCTCTCACCATTACCAATAACAGAGGCTACAACAAAACATACTAACATCTCACCATTACCAATAACAGAGACTACAACAAAACATGCTAACCTCTCACCATTACCAATAACAGAGGCTACAACAAAACATGCTAACCTCTCACCATTACCATTAACAGAGACTACAACAAAACATACTAACCTCTCACCATTACCAATAACAGAGGCTACAACAAAACATGCTAACCTCTCACCATTACCAATAACAGAGACTACAACAAAACATGCTAACCTCTCACCATTACCAATAACAGAGGCTACAACAAAACATACTAACCTCTCACCATTACCAATAACAGAGACTACAACAAAACATACTAACCTCTCACCATTACCAATAACAGAGGCTACAACAAAACATACTAACCTCTCACCATTACCAATAACAGAGGCTACAACAAAACATGCTAACCTCTCACCATTACCAATAACAGAGGCTACAACAAAACATACTAACCTCTCACCATTACCAATAACAGAGGGGGTCTAATCTTTGTGCCTCTGACACTTTCTCATTCATCATTATTCTCGATTCATTCATGATTATTCATGATAATGGTAACATCCACATGAATGTAGAAGTTTTCAGAAACATCTTCTATTCTATTTCAATTCTATTCTTACTGACAATACAAGTGACTCCAAAATGACAGGACATTATTCACCATTCAGTTTCTATTAGAAAAAACATCATCCAAAACACAACCAAGACAAACTGCAAATTAATTCAACACGTTAGTAGAATCACAAGCTTGATGTAATCACTGCAGGCATGGAATATGGGACCAAACACTAAACTTATGAATACGTTAATACACTATAAGTGAATATGTCAGACTAATTACGACTTTTTCAAATGGGAGAACTACATACATAAAGTGCTTTCATATCTGATAATACTGACCTCAGAGTCTTCAGTTTACAGTGGGGATTCCCCAGTCCAGCAGAGAGCAGCTTCACTCCTGAATCCTTCAGGTCATTGTTACTCAGATCCAGCTCTCTCAGGTGTGAGGGGTTTGACTCCAGAGCTGAGACCAGAGAAGCACAGCCTTCCTCTGTGACTCGACAGCCTGACAGCCTGACAAAGAGATCATCATGACTTCACAAACACACTGTTAATTTAACACCAGTAGTTAGTGTAGAAGGACAATGGCAGATGCATTTGGTTTATTCTCCCAAACAACACATAGATTCATCTTCCGTTTCCTAGAATTGTATGGTCATAATGTTATACTAATGTGAAAATCAATGCATTTATTCAATATGTTTTTTAATGTAATATTATACACATATTATAATGCATATTTTTCTCTGAACTGAATATTTCTTCCTGATGATTAGTTCTTAAATGTCATTTTATTTACTCACAGAACAGCTCTGGAGGCTTTGACCACTGGCAGCAGCCTCAGAAGACCTTCCTCTGATCTGGAGTATTTCTTCAGGTCAAACACATCCAGCTCCTTTTCTGAAGTCAGCAACACAAAGACCAGAGCTGACCACTGTGCTGGTGACAGGTTGTCTCTAGAGAGACTTCCTGAGCTCAGGAAGCTTTGGATCTCCTCCACTAGAGAATGGTCATTCATTTCATTCAGACAGTGGAACAGATTGATGCACCTCTCTGGAGAGGGATTCTCCCTGATCTTCTCCTTGATGTACTTGACTGTTTCTTCATGGGTCTTTGAGCTGCTTCTTGTCTTTGTCAATAGACCTTGTAAGTGCTTCTGATTGGACGCCAGTGAGAGGCCCAGAAGGAAGCGGATGAAAAGATCCAGGTTTCCTGTCTCACTTTGTAAGGCTTTATCCACAGCACTCTTGTAGAAAGTAAGTTCAGTAACTTGCGGTTCGGCCATTAGATTCTCATTGTTGTTGATGAATGAGAGGAACACATATACAGCAGCCAGAAACTCCTGAATGCTCAGATGCACAAAGCAGTACACCTTGTTCTGGTACAGCCCACAATCCTCTTTAAAGAGCTGTGTGCACAATCCTGAGTACACTGAGGCTTCATTGACATTAATGCCTGCCTCTGTCAGGTCTTCTTCATAGAAAATCAAATTACATTTCACAAGCTGCTGAAAAGCCAGTTTTCCCAGTGACAGAATGCTCTTTTTATTCCAGTGTGGATCTGTCTCTTCTTTCCCAAGATACTTTTCATTCTTCTGTTTGGTATGAAACACAACAAGGTGTGTGTACATCTCAGTCAGAGTCTTGGGCATCTCTTCTCTCTTATGTTTCAGCATGTGTTCAAGGACTGTTGCAGAAATCCAACAGAAGACTGGAATGTGGCACATGATGTGGAGGCTCCTTGATGTCTTTATGTGTGAGATGATTCTGCTGGCCAGGTCCTCATCACTGAATCTCTTCCTGAAGTACTCCTCCTTCTGTGGGTCATTGAACCCTCGTACCTCTGTCACCTGGTCAACACACCCTGAAGGGATCTTATGGGCTGCTGCAGGTTGGGTAGTTATCCAGAGGAGAGCAGAGGGAAGCAGATTTCCCTTGATGAGATTTGTCAGCAGAACATCCACGGAGGTTGACTCTGTGACGTCACAACAGATCGTGTTCTTCTGGAAGTCTAGGGGCAGTCGACACTCATCCAGACCATCAAAGATGAACAGAACTTTGTACTTGTTGTAGTTGAAGATTCTTGATTGTTTGGTTTCCATTGAGAAGTGATTGAGAAGTTCAATGAATGTGTGTTTGTCCTCTTTCATCAAATTCAGCTCCCGAAAAGGGAATGAAAAAACAAATTGGACATCCTGATTTGCTTTTCCTTCAGCCCAGTCCAGAATGAACTTTTGCACAGAGACTGTTTTTCCAATGCCAGCGACTCCCTTTGTCAGCACAGTTCTGATAGGTTTGTCTTGTCCAGTTAAGGGTTTGAAGATGTTGTTACATTTGACTGCAGTCTCTGGTCTCGCTTGTTTCCTGGTTGTTGTCTCAATTTGTCTCAGCTCATGTTCATTATTGACCTCTCCTGTTCCACCCTCTGTGATATAGAGCTCTGTGTAGATCTTATTGAGAAGTGTTGGGTTTCCTTGTTTAGCGATCCCCTCAAATACACATTGAAACTTCTTCTTTAGATTAGATTTGAGTTCACGTTGGCAAATCACAGCAGGATCATCTGAATCTAGAAATAACACAGAGGATATTAATATTACGTCTGTTTTAATGTCTACAGTATTGTAGGACTGTTATAAAGTTTAAATTATAATAATGTATTATCTTAACTGACTGTATAAATGTGTAAATGTTTTCATAATGCATGACAGACTGGTTTGACTGATTATATTATTATTGATATTCTTGATGGTATTATTAATGTTCTCTCTCTCTCTAAATGAATCAACACAACACATCCCTGCTTCTTGATGAGGTAAACAGCTGTTGTGTTGTTGGGCTTTGAGAATTTGAAATATACTTATTCATGTCACTGAGGGACTTTAGAGGGTCTACACCAGAAGGTAATGGGTATCTGTAGGAGGAAGGTATATTGTGGAGGGTCTACACCAGAATGTAATGGTTATAGGAGGAAGGTATATAGTGGAGGGTCTACACCAGAAGGTAATGGGTATCTGTAGGAGGAAGGTATATAGTGAAGGGTCTACACCAGAAGGTAATGGGTATCTGTAGGAGGAAAGTATATAGTAGAGGGTCTACACTAGAAGGTAATGGTTATAGGAGGGTATATAGTGGAGGGTCTACACCAGAAGGTAATAGGTATAGGAGGAAGGTATATAGTGGAGGGTCTACACCTGAAGGTAATGGTTATAGGAGGAAGGTATATAGTGGAAGGTCTACACCAGAAAGTAATGGTTATAGGAGGAAGGTATATAGTGGAGGGTCTACACCAGAAGTGAATGGGTATAGGAGGAAGGTACATAGTGGAGGGTCTACACCAGAAGGTAATGTTTATAGGAGGGTATATGGTGGAGGGTCTACACCAGAAGGTAATGGGTATCTGTAGGAGGAGGGTATATAGTGGAGGGTCTACACCAGAAGGTAATGGGTATAGGAGGACGGTACATAGTGGAGGGTCTAAACCAGAAGGTAATGGTTATCTGTAGGAGGAGGGTATATAGTGGAGGGTCTACACCAGAAGTGAATGGGTATAGTAGGAAGGTATATAGTGGAGGGTCCACACTAGAAGGTAATGGTTGTAGGAGGAAGGTATATAGTGGAGGGTCTACACCAGAAGGTAATGGGTATCTGTAGGAGGAAGGTATATAGTGGAGGGTCTACACCAGAAGGTAATGGTTATAGGAGGAAGGTATATAGTGGAGGGTATACACCAGAAGTGAAAGGTTATAGGAGGAAGGTATATAGTGGAGGGTCTACACCAGCAGGTAATGGGTATAGGAGGAAGGTATATAGTGGAAGGTCTACACCGTTAGTTAATGGTTATAGGAGGAAGGTATATAGTGGAGGGTCTACACCAGAAGGTAATGGATATAGGAGGAGGGTATATAGTGGAGGGTCTACACCAGAAGGTAATGGGTATCTGTAGGAGGAAGGTACATAGTGGAGGGTCTACACCAGAAGGTAATGGGTATAGGAGGAAGGTATATAGTGGAGGGTATACACCAGAAGTGAATGGGTATCTGTAGGAGGAGGGTATATGGTGGAGGGTCTACACCAGAAGGTAATGGGTATCTGTAGGAGGAGGGTATATAGTGGAGGGTCTACACCAGAAGGTAATGGGTATAGGAGGAAGGTATATAGTGGAGGGTCTACACCAGAAGTGAATGGGTATAGGAGGAAGGTACATAGTGGAGGGTCTAAACCAGAAGGTAATGGTTATCTGTAAGAGGAGGGTGTATAGTGGAGGGTCTACACCAGAAGTTAATGGTTATAGGAGGAAGGTATATAGTGGAGGGTCTACACCAGAAGTGAATGGTTATAGGAGGAAGGTATATAGTGGAGGGTCTACACCAGAAGGTAATGGTTATAGGAGGAAGGAATATAGTGGAGGGTCTACACCAGAAGGTAATGGGTATCTGTAGGAGGAAGGTATATAGTAGAGGGTCTACACCAGAAGATAATGGGTATAGGAGGAAGGTATATAGTGGAAGGTCTACACCAGAAGGTAATGGTTATAGGAGGAAGGTATATAGAGGAGGGTATACACCAGAAGTGAATGGTTATAGGAGGAAGGTATATAGTGGAGGGTCTACACCAGCAGGTAATGGGTATAGGAGGAAGGTATATAGTGGAGGGTCTACACCATTAGGTAGTGGTTATCTGTAGGAGGAAGGTATATAGTAGAGGGTCTACACCAGAAGGTAATGGTTATAGGAGGAAGGTATATAGTGGAAGGTCTACACCAGAAAGTAATTGGTATAGGAGGAAGGTAGATAGTGGAGGGTCTACACCATTAGGTAATGGTTATAGGAGGAAGGTATATAGTGGAGGGTCTACACCAGAAGGTAATGGGTATAGGAGGAGGGTATATAGTGGAGGGTCTACACCAGAAGGTAATGGGTATCTGTAGGAGGAAGGTATACAGTGGAGGGTCTACACCAGAAGGTAAGGGTTATCTGTAGGAGGAAGGTATATAGTAGAGGGTCTACACTGGAAGGTAATGGTTATAGGAGGAGGGTATATAGTGGAGGGTCTACACCAGAAGGTAATGGGTATCTGTGGGAGGAAGGTATATAGTAGAGGGTCTACACCAGAAGGTAATGGTTATAGGAGGAAGGTATATAGTGGAAGGTCTACACCAGAAAGTAATGGATATAGGAGGAAGATATATAGTGGAGGGTATACATCAGAAGTGAATGGTTATAGGAGGAAGGTATATGGTGGAGTGTCTACACCAGCAGGTAATGGGTATAGGAGGAAGGTAGATAGTGGAGGGTCTACACCATTAGGTAATGGTTGTAGGAGGAAGGTATATAGTGGAGGGTCTACACCAGAAGGTAATGGGTATAGGAGGAGGGTATATAGTGGAGGGTCTACACCAGAAGGTAATGGGTATCTGTAGGAGGAAGGTATATAGTGGAGGGTCTACACCAGAAGTGAATGGTTATAGGAGGAAGGTATATAGTGGAGGGTCTACACCAGAAGGTAATGGTTATAGGAGGAAGGAATATAGTGGAGGGTCTACACCAGAAGGTAATGGGTATCTGTAGGAGGAAGGTATATAGTAGAGGGTCTACACCAGAAGATAATGGGTATAGGAGGAAGGTATATAGTGGAAGGTCTACACCAGAAGGTAATGGTTATAGGAGGAAGGTATATAGAGGAGGGTATACACCAGAAGTGAATGGTTATAGGAGGAAGGTATATAGTGGAGGGTCTACACCAGCAGGTAATGGGTATAGGAGGAAGGTATATAGTGGAGGGTCTACACCATTAGGTAGTGGTTATCTGTAGGAGGAAGGTATATAGTAGAGGGTCTACACCAGAAGGTAATGGTTATAGGAGGAAGGTATATAGTGGAAGGTCTACACCAGAAAGTAATTGGTATAGGAGGAAGGTAGATAGTGGAGGGTCTACACCATTAGGTAATGGTTATAGGAGGAAGGTATATAGTGGAGGGTCTACACCAGAAGGTAATGGGTATAGGAGGAGGGTATATAGTGGAGGGTCTACACCAGAAGGTAATGGGTATCTGTAGGAGGAAGGTATACAGTGGAGGGTCTACACCAGAAGGTAAGGGTTATCTGTAGGAGGAAGGTATATAGTAGAGGGTCTACACTGGAAGGTAATGGTTATAGGAGGAGGGTATATAGTGGAGGGTCTACACCAGAAGGTAATGGGTATCTGTGGGAGGAAGGTATATAGTAGAGGGTCTACACCAGAAGGTAATGGTTATAGGAGGAAGGTATATAGTGGAAGGTCTACACCAGAAAGTAATGGATATAGGAGGAAGATATATAGTGGAGGGTATACATCAGAAGTGAATGGTTATAGGAGGAAGGTATATGGTGGAGTGTCTACACCAGCAGGTAATGGGTATAGGAGGAAGGTAGATAGTGGAGGGTCTACACCATTAGGTAATGGTTGTAGGAGGAAGGTATATAGTGGAGGGTCTACACCAGAAGGTAATGGGTATAGGAGGAGGGTATATAGTGGAGGGTCTACACCAGAAGGTAATGGGTATCTGTAGGAGGAAGGTATATAGTGGAGGGTCTACACCAGAAGGTAATGGTTATCTGTAGGAGGAAGGTATATAGTAGAGGGTCTACACTAGAAGGTAATGGTTATAGGAGGAGGGTATATAGTGGAGGGTCTACACCAGAAGGTAATGGGTATCAGTAGGAGGAAGGTATATAGTGGAGGGTCTGCACCAGAAGTTAATGAGTATCTGTAGGAGGAAGGTATATAGTAGAGGGTCTACACCAGAAGGTAATGGTTATAGGAGGGTATATAGTGGAGGGTCCACACCAGAAGGTAATGGGTATAGCAGGAAGGTATATAGTGGAGGGTCTACACCAGAAGGTAATGGGTATCTGTGGGAGGAAGGTATATAGTAGAGGGTCTACACCAGAAGGTAATGGGTCTCTGTAGGAGGAAGGTATATAGTGGAGGGTCTACACCAGAAGGTAATGGGTATCTGTAGGAGGAAGGTATATAGTGGAGGGTCTACACCAGAAGTTAATGGTTATAGGAGGAAGGTATATAGTGGAGGATCTACACCAGAAGTTAATGGTTATAGGAGGAAGGTATATAGTGGATGGTCTACACCAGAAGTTAATGGTTATAGGAGGAAGGTATATAGTGGAGGGTCTACACCAGAAGGTAATGGTTATAGGAGGAAGGTATATAGTGGAGGGTCTACACCAGAAGGTAATGGATATCTGATGGAGGAAGGTATATAGTAGAGGGTCTACACCAGAAGGTAATGGGTATAGGAGGAAGGTATATAGTGGAAGGTCTACACCAGAAGGTAATGGTTATAGGAGGAAGGTATATAGTGGAGGGTATACACCAGAAGTGAATGGTTAAAGGAGGAAGGTATATAGTGGAGGGTCTACACCAGCAGGTAATGGGTATAGGAGGAAGGTACATAGTGGAGGGTCTACACCATTAGGTAATGTTTATAGGAGGTAGGTATATAGTGGAGGGTCTACACCAGAAGGTAATGGGTATAGGAGGAGGGTATATAGTGGAGGGTCTACACCAGAAGGTAATGGTTATCTGTAGGAGGAAGGTATATAGTAGAGGGTCTACACTAGAAGGTAATGGTTATAGGAGGAGGGTATATAGTGGAGGGTCTACACCAGAAGTTAATGGGTATCTGTAGGAGGAAGGTATAGAGTAGAGGGTCTACACCAGAAGGTAATGGGTATCTGTAGGAGGAAGGTATATAGTGGAGGGTCTACACCAGAAGTTAATGGTTATAGGAGGAAGGTATATAGTGGAGGGTCTACACCAGAAGGTAATGGTTATAGGAGGAAGGTATATAGTGGAGGGTCTACACCAGAAAGTAATGGTTATAGGAGGAAGAAATATAGTGGAGGGTATACATCAGAAGTGAATGGTTATAGGAGGAAGGTATATAGTGGAGGGTCTACACCAGAAGGTAATGGGTATAGGAGGAGGGTATATAGTGGAGGGTCTACACCAGAAGGTAATGGGTATCTGTAGGAGGAAGGTATATAGTGGAGGGTCTACACCAGAAGGTAATGGTTATCTGTAGGAGGAAGGTATATAGTAGAGGGTCTACACTAGAAGGTAATGGTTATAGGAGGAGGGTATATAGTGGAGGGTCTACACCAGAAGGTAATGGGTATCTGTAGGAGGAAGGTATATAGTGGAGGGTCTACACCAGAAGGTAATGGTTATAGGAGGGTATATAGTGGAGGGTCTACACCAGAAGGTAATGGGTATAGGAGGAAGGTATCTAGTGGAGGGTCTACACCAGAAGGTAATGGGTATCTGTGGGAGGAAGGTATATAGTAGAGGGTCTACACCAGAAGGTAATGAGTATCTGTAGGAGGAAGGTATATAGTAGAGGGTCTACACCAGAAGGTACTGGGTATCTGTAGGAGGAAGGTATATAGTGGAGGGTCTACACCAGAAGGTAATGGTTATAGGAGGGTATATAGTGGAGGGTCTACACCAGAAGGTAATGAGTATCTGTAGGAGGAAGGTATATAGTAGAGGGTCTACACCAGAAGGTAATGGGTATCTGTAGGAGGAAGGTATATAGTGGAGGGTCTACACCAGAAGGTAATGGTTATAGGAGGGTATATAGTGGAGGGTCTACACCAGAAGGTAATGGGTATAGGAGGAAGGTATCTAGTGGAGGGTCTACACCAGAAGGTAATGGGTATCTGTGGGAGGAAGGTATATAGTAGAGGGTCTACACCAGAAGTTAATGGTTATAGGAGGAAGGTATATAGTGGAGGGTCTACACCAGAAGTTAATGGTTATAGGAGGGAGGTATATATTGGAGGGTCTACACCAGAAGGTAATGGATATCTGTAGGAGGAAGGTATATAGTAGAGGGTCTACACCAGAAGGTAATGGGTATAGGAGGAAGGTATATAGTGGAAGGTCTACACCAGAAGGTAATGGTTATAGGAGGAAGGTATATAGTGGAGGGTATACACCAGAAGTGAATGGTTAAAGGAGGAAGGTATATAGTGGAGGGTCTACACCAGCAGGTAATGGGTATAGGAGGAAGGTACATAGTGGAGGGTCTACACCAGAAGGTAATGGGTATAGGAGGAGGGTATATAATGGAGGGTCTACACCAGAAGGTAATGGTTATCTGTAGGAGGAAGGTATATAGTAGAGGGTCTACACTAGAAGGTAATGATTATAGGAGGAGGGTATATAGTGGAGGGTCTACACCAGAAGTTAATGGGTATCTGTAGGAGGAAGGTATAGAGTGGAGGGTCTACACCAGAAGGTAATGGTTATAGGAGGAAGGTATATAGTGTGTGTAATGAAGCTTAGAATGTGTTGGTGCAGGGAAGTGATTACATGTGGCAGGCATTGATAAGGGGAGAGAACCATAGATTAGTGATGGAGGGAGGTTGAGGTCAGGTCAGGTCTGCTTAAGGGAGAAATTAAAGTTCATGACCTGTATCACTAGTGTCCTGCCTAGCAGTAAAGAACGATGTTTGTACAGATGTGTAGGAGGAGACTCAGCCTATGAGGAACGGTTAAATATCAGTGCTGTGTGAAATGTTATTTTGATGTAGTCTGAATTACAGCTGTAATGACCCTCTGGGAAGAAACTTGGTTAAGCTCCTCTAGTGTCTGTGAGTTATTTACTCTGAAGAATTAGAACCTAACAGGCTTATTCATATTACGCATCAATATTATGTCTGTTTTAATGTCTACATTATTGTAGGACTGTTATAAAGATTTACATTATAATAATTTATTCTCTTAACTGACTATAAATGTGTAAATGTTTTCATAATGCATTACAGACTGGTGTGACTGATTATATTATTATTGGTATTATTGATGTTGTCTCTCTCTCTCTAAATTTACCAACACAACACATCCCTGCTGCTACTTGATGAGGTCACTAGGTGTTGTGTTAAGGCTGCTACAATATCATTGAGTTACACAGCTACTTTAGCTGTACTTTAGCTACAGCTTTTAAATGTTATAAAACAGCATTCAACATGAGGCAGACAGATCTTACATTTCTCCAGTGTGTCAGCAAGCTCCTTCTGGTTCATTTTCCTCAGGACGTGCAGTGTGATCTTCAGAGCCCCCTCTCTGGCATTGCTCTCCTGCTTCTCATCTTCAGCATCCACCACTTCCTTATCCTGCTTCTGTCTCTTAAAGCCTTCTGGGAGTTCTGCACTAAGAATCCTCTTGAACATCTTCAGCTCGTTTTTCACAAATGTCATAATTTTCTCTTCAAGCAACTGAAATAAATCAAGTAACTAAGTTAAGCAAAATAATAAATACTTTTTCATGAAGACTTTAATGAATGATTGACAAATCAAATTTACTTGAGGCATACACTGAATATGGAGGCCAGTTCTGTTTGATGACTCTGGGAAGACTGAACACTGAGATTCTCTGACTCTGATCTCTCCTGTTGGTTTCTGTGGACAAAACATGAGATTACATCTCCTCATCCAGGGAGTACACACACACACACACACACACACACACACACACACACACACACACACACACACACACACACACACACACACACACACACACACAAAGGGAGAGAATGTTGTGTTTGTTTAATATTGTTTTAGGACTATGAAAATGGGCATAATGATTAGTCTATGGAGAATGAAAACAACAACAATAAATGGGAAAATGGGAGAGGAGAAATGACTAGAGACAGTGTTGTTTAACTCACTGACCAGGACCCATGAGTTCTTCTTACCTTTGTTCAGTAGAAAAGTCTCCCTCTCTAAAGTATATAGGTTCACCCATAGACTTGTCACTCTTCATGGACACACAGCTGGAAACAGGGGAGGCTGGTCTCTCCTGCTTGATTGGTCTTCAACACAACAGAGACAAACATTACATCTCTCATCTACTCTGAGCTCTAATGGGGAAACATAAGAAGAGTTTCATTCCAAAACGCTATATGTCACTTTTCAAAAATGTTTGTAAATGAGCTTTTATTGTTTATAGAAATTATGAATTAGATGTTTCTTTTTCTAATCATTACATGTCGTTCAATGACATGTTTAAAGTCTTTCATTTCAGAGACAAAAATAATCATGTTTATTTTGCTAAATGCTAACTCTGTCTCACAATCAGTAGTACTGCTAGGTTTTATACTGTAATAATATATATCTGTCTCACTCTCAGAGAAATCAGTAGTACTGCTAGGTTTTATACAGTAATGATATATATCTGTCTCACTCTCAGTGAAATCAGTAGTACTGCTAGGTTTTACACAGTAATAATATATATCTGCCTCACTCTCAGAGAATTCAGAAGTACTGCTAGGTTTTATACAGTAATAATATATATCTGCCTCACTCTCAGAGAATTCAGAAGTAATGCTGGTTTTATACAGTAATAATATATATCTGCCTCACTCTCAGAGAATTCAGAAGTACTGCTAGGTTTTATACAGTAATAATATATATCTGCCTCACTCTCAGAGAATTCAGAAGTAATGCTGGTTTTATACAGTAATAATATATATCTGCCTCACTCTCAGAGAATTCAGAAGTACTGCTAGGTTTTATACAGTAATAATATATATCTGCCTCACTCTCAGAGAATTCAGAAGTAATGCTGGTTTTATACAGTAATAATATATATCTGCCTCACTCTCAGAGAATTCAGAAGTAATGCTGGTTTTATACAGTAATAATATATATCTGCCTCACTCTCAGAGAATTCAGAAGTAATGCTGGTTTTATACAGTAATAATATATATCTGCCTCACTCTCAGAGAAATCAGTAGTACTGCTAGGTTTTATACAGTAATAATATATATCTGCCTCACTCTCAGAGAATTCAGTAGTACTGCTAGGTTTTATACAGTAATAATATATATCTGCCTCACTCTCAGAGAATTCAGAAGTACTGCTAGGTTTTATACAGTAATAATATATATCTGCCTCACTCTCAGAGAATTCAGAAGTAATGCTGGTTTTATACAGTAATAATACATATCTGCCTCACTCTCAGAGAATTCAGAAGTAATGCTGGTTTTATACAGTAATAATATATATCTGCCTCACTCTCAGAGAATTCAGAAGTAATGCTGGTTTTATACAGTAATAATACATATCTGCCTCACTCTCAGAGAATTCAGAAGTACTGCTAGGTTTTATACAGTAATAATACATATCTGCCTCACTCTCAGAGAATTCAGAAGTAATGCTGGTTTTATACAGTAATGATATATATCTGCCTCACTCTCAGAGAATTCAGAAGTAATGCTGGTTTTATACAGTAATGATATATATCTGCCTCACTCTCAGAGAATTCAGAAGTAATGCTGGTTTTATACAGTAATAATATATATCTGCCTCACTCTCAGAGAATTCAGAAGTAATGCTGGTTTTATACAGCCAAATGTGACCGAAAGGCTCAATGTAGTAACATTTGATATGATGTTTTTTACATTGAATATAATTTGAGAGCTAGAAAACGTTATTTTATTTTTTAATTTTATTTCACCTTTATTTAACCAGGTAGGCCAGTTGAGAACACCTTTATTTAACCAGGTAGGCCAGTTGAGAACAAGTTCTCATTTACAACTGCGACCTGACCAAGATAAAGCAAAGCAGTGCGACACAAACAACAACACAGAGTTACACATGGAATAAACAAACGTACAGTCAATAACACAACACAATAGAAAAGTCTATATACAGTGTGGAAATGGCATGAGGAGGTAAAGCAATAAATTGGCCATAGTAGCAAAGTTATTACAATTTAGCAAATTAAAACTGGAGTGATAGAAGCCCAATCCTTTTTGTCACCACAGCCCCATATACCACCCTCCACTGCGAACTGTATGCTCTAAACGGCTGGCCCTCGCTACATATTCGTCACCAGACCCACTGACTCCAGGTCATCTATAAGGCTTTGCTATGTAAAGCTCCGCCTTATCTCAGCTCACTGGTCACCATAACAACACGCGCTCCAGCAGGTATATTTCACTGGTCATCCCCAAAGCCAACTCCTCCTTTGGCCACTTTTCCTTCCAGTTCCCTGCTGCCAATGACTGGAACGAATTGTAAAAATCGCTGAAAATCTCCCTCACTAACTTTAAGCTTCAGCTATCTGAGCAGCTTACCGATCGCTGCAGCTGTACACAGCCCATCTGTAAATAGCCCACCCAATCAACCTACCTCATCCCCATATTGTTTTTATTTACTTTTCTGCTCTTTTGCACACCAGTCTTTCTACTTGCACATCATCATCTGCACATCTATCACTCCAGATTGCACTGTGATAGACTGTATCCACATTGCTGAGTAGAGTGTTGGAGGCTATTTTGTAAATGACATGGCCGAAGTCAAGGATTGGTAGGATAGTCAGTTTTACGAGGGTATGTTTGGCAGCATGAGTGAAGGAGGCTTTGTTGCGAAATAGGATGCCGAATCTAGACGTAATTTTGGATTGGAGATACTTAATATGAGTCTAGAAGGAGAGTTTACAGTCTAGTCAGACACCTATTTGTAGTTGTCCACATATTCATAGTCAAAAACCATCCAGAGTAGTGATGCTAGGCGGGCGGGCGGGTGCAGGCAGCAATCGGTTGTAAAGCATTTCGCGTTTAAGACTGGTTTTCTGGTGGCCACAGAAGGAGAGTTGTATTGAAGCTCCTCTAGAGGTTGTTAACACAGTGTCCAGAGAAGGGCCAGATGGATACAGAATAGTGTCGTCTTCGTAGAGGTGAATCATGGAATCGCCCGCAGCAAGAGCGACATCGTTGATATATACAGAGAAAAGAGTCGGCCCGAGAAATGAACTCTGTGGTACCCCCATAGAGACAGCCAAAAGGTCCGGACAACAGGCTCTCTGATTTGATGGACTGTATTCTGGTGGTGGATGAAGACGGTGGTCCATCATATTGCTGCTTGTAGCCTATAACTGATGCTTCATGGTCCATCATATTGCTGCTTGTAGACTATAACTGATGCTTCATGGTCCATCATATTGCTGCTTGTAGCCTATAACTGATGCTTCATGGTCCATCATATTGCTGCTTGTAGACTATAACTGATGCTTCATGGTCCATCATATTGCTGCTTGTAGACTATAACTGATGCTTCATGGTCCATCATATTGCTGCTTGTAGACTATAACTGATGCTTCATGGTCCATCATATTGCTGCTTGTAGCCTATAACTGATGCTTCATGGTCCATCATATTGCTGCTTGTAGCCTATAACTGATGCTTCATGGTCCATCATATTGCTGCTTGTAGACTATAACTGATGCTTCATGGTCCATCATATTGCTGCTTGTAGCCTATAACTGATGCTTCATGGTCCATCATATTGCTGCTTGTAGCCTATAACTGATGCTTCATGGTCCATCATATTGCTGCTTGTAGACTATAACTGATGCTTCATGGTCCATCATATTGCTGCTTGTAGACTATAACTGATGCTTCATGGTCCATCATATTGCTGCTTGTAGCCTATAACTGATGCTTCATGGTCCATCATATTGCTGCTTGTAGCCTATAACTGATGCTTCATGGTCCATCATATTGCTGCTTGTAGCCTATAACTGATGCTTCATGGTCCATCATATTGCTGCTTGTAGCCTATAACTGATGCTTCATGGTCCATCATATTGCTGCTTGTAGCCTATAACTGATGCTTCATGGTCCATCATATTGCTGCTTGTAGACTATAACTGATGCTTCATGGTCTTATGCTGCCATCTATTGGAAATATTTAGCAATTAAAAGGTAATAATTGGATGAACAGACATTGGTGAGGCAGCTGAGAAATAAAGTGTATTTTTCTTGTTAATTTCTTAGTTCAGTCTCTAACCTGTTAGAGCTCTAGGGGCGCTATTTCATTTTTGGATAAAAAACGTTCCCGTTTTAAGCGCGATATTTTGTCACGAAAAGATGCTCGACTATGCATATTCTTAAAGAAAACACTCTGAAGTTTCAGAATCTGCAAAGATTTTGTCTGTAAGTGCCCCAGAACTCATTCTACAGGCGAAACCAAGATGATGCATCACCCAGGAATTAGCAGAATTTCTGAAGCTCTGTTTTCCATTCTCTCCTTATATGGCTGTGATTGCGCAACGAATGAGCCTACACTTTCTGTCGTTCGCCCAAGGTCTTAGCAGCATTGTGACGTATTTGTAGGCATATCATTGGAAGATTGACCATAAGAGACTACATTTTCCAAGTGTCCGCCTGGTGTCCTGCGTCGAATTCGGTGCGCAATTGCCAGCTGCTTCTACTTTACCATTTGATTCAGGGGAGAAAGCATGTGTCCAAGAACGATGTATCAATGAAGAGATGTGTGAAAAACACCTTGATGATTGATTCTAAACAACGTTTGCCATGTTTTCAGTCGATATTATGGAGTTAATTTGGAAAAAAGTTCGCGTTTTGAGGACTGAATTTTCAGATTTTTTTTGGTAGCCAAATGTGATGTATAAAAGGAGCTATTTCTAATACACAAGGAATCTTTTTGGAAAAACTGAGCATCTGCTATCTAACTGAGAGTATCCTCATTGAAAACATCAGAAGTTCTTCAAAGGTAAATGATTTTATTTGAAGGCTTTTATGTTTTTGTTAATGTTGCGTGCTGGATGCTAACGCTAATGCTAACGCTAAATGCTAACGCGAAATGCTAACGCTAGCTAGCTACTTTTACACAAATTATTGTTTTCCTATGGTTGAGAAGCATATTTTGAAAATCTGAGATGACAGTGTTGTTTACAAAAGGCTAAGCTTGAGAGATGGCATATTTATTTCATTTCATTTGCGATTTTCATAAATAGTTAACGTTGTGTTATGCTAATGAGCTTGCTGATAGATTTACACAATCCTGGATACAGGGGTTTTTTCATAGCTAAACATGACGCAGAAAACGGAGCGATTTGTCCTAAACAAATAATCTTTCAGGAAAAACGGAACATTTGCTATCTGAGAGTCTCCTCATTGAAAACATCTGAAGTTCTTCAAAGGTAAATGATTTTATTTGAATGCTTTTCTGTTTTTTTGTGTAAATGTTGCCAGCTGAATGCTAATGCTAAATGCTACGTTAGCCATCAATACTGTTACACAAATGCTTGTTTTGCAATGGTTGAGAAGCATATTTTGAAAATCTGAGATGACAGTGTTGTTAACAAAAGGCTAAGCTTGAGAGCTAGCATATTTATTTCATTTCATTTGCGATTTTCATGAATAGTTAACGTTGCGTTATGGTAATGAGCTTGAGTCTGTATTCACGATCCCGGATCCGGGATGGGGAGATCAGAAAGGCTAACCTGCCCCACCCCACCCATCCCACGCCAATTCCTAGACTTTCACATTGAAGTTACTAGGTCACACATTTCAAACCGCATTTGAAAAATAAAACTAATGTGTCTCGTTTATCAAGTGTTGCAATAATAAATATAATAAAATAACAAAACAAAAACACTAAAATGCTGAGACAGGTTTAGATGAACAAAATAATCAAAATGCTATTTAGTACTATAATTAGTACCATAATTGTATTTACTAACATAATATTATCACTAAAACAGTTTCTAAAAGAGTTCTAGTTCCCTTCCCTAGAATTAGGGTTAGGGTTTCATGGTTAAGGCTTAAATAGGTATTACGTAGGGTTAGATTTTCCATATAGCACATTGTGACATCTGCTGATGTAAAAAGGGCTTTATAAATACATTTGATAGATTTTTAGGTTTAGGGGTTTTAAGGCAAGAAACAGTATTGGTTTATAACTCTCTTGCTCCTCCCTGTGGCCTTCTGTAGGTACTACATAACTCATTCGCGAAAACTGCTAGGCTCATAACCTGAGGTAGCACCTGCGTCAGATCTACAAATCAATGAGCTAGGTCTTTCCATTTGGTTTGCAACTCAGTGAAACTGCGCAGCATTCGCTCAATTTGATGCCTTCAAATGAAGATTTCGATGCATATCAAATTACCCAGCAGCCATTTAGAAATGACAAGAACTCAAAAAAAGTATTATGTTATTTCGTAATAAAAAATGTCTTCTGGCTTTTTAAATAGGCCACGTCTTGAAAAAGAGGACAGGGATATGTGTATTGTTTAGGTTGTATACCTTTTCTGAAAATAAATATGGTTAACCATGACCACAAAATGTTTAACGTTTAGTACTGTGGGTCAGCACAACGTGTACTTCAGCATACAGGGTTGGCGCTCATAAAATAGCAGTAATCAGCTTAGTAATGAACCCAAGGTAAACGTAGGCAGGTGTGATTGATAAAATAGTGAAGCTGCCATTGTGATGCAGGACAATGAGCTGGGAATAGAATGTTCAGAAGGTGAGTTGATTCCACGGTGCTCAATAGAACTAATAGGAGCTGGCAGGGTGACGCAGAACAATGAGCTGGGAATAGAACGTTCAGAAGGTGAGTTGATTCCACGGAGCTCAATAGAACTAATAGGAGCTGGCAGGAAGAAGAATGACCTAAAATAAGGCCTGTTTTTTCACGATGACTTCATGACTAGGGGAATAAGGTCATGTTATGAAACTTGGCTCTATGGTAGATTCAATGAACTAGTTTTTATCAGCAAGAAATGTTAAACATGGAATTTGATTTGAGAGGGAGGATAGGATGTTGCTTATAACATTATTGGCAAGGGACTTGATGACTACTATGCCAAAGATATTTAGAGTTGTTAAACGGGTGTGAAGAGTGTGTTGATACAACGGTAATAATGTCCAAATTATGTTTGTATCAACGATCACAATTGGTTAAAAAATATGCATTACATTATATTAGGCAATAATTAAGAGTAGGCAAAGTGGTTTCGTCATGTTAAAATTCTATCAAATCTCTTACATTGCATCGAGTACAGTCAGGGTGTCGTGGAACCCCTGCAGTACCTCCACAGACCCCGGATTGAGAACCCCTGCAGTACCTCCACAGACCCCGGATTGAGAACCCCTGCAGTACCTCCACAGACCCCGGATTGAGAACCCCTGCAGTACCTCCCCAGACCCCGGATTGAGAACCCCTGCAGTACCTCCACAGACCCCGGATTGAGAACCCCTGCAGTACCTCCACAGACCCCGGATTGAGAACCCCTGCAGTACCTCCACAGACCCCGGATTGAGAACCCCTGATTTAGCAGATGCTCTTATCCAAGCTCATAATACAGTCAAATACACATACATATATATATACATATATTCCAGGAAAACAATGGATTTATGGCATTTGGCAAAAAATAAATATATATATATATACATATAAAATCTAAAATCTATTAATAAAAAATCTGAGAACAGTAATATTGAAGCAACCATTTCTGATTTTAAAAATTTTGGAAATAAACTCACAATAATGATATCAAAAAGTGTCATCTCACCTCTTAGCTTTGGTGTCATGTTCACCATAGAGACTAATTTTAGAGGCAGATCCCCCCTCTCTCTCCCCAGAGAGACTAATTTTAGAGGCAGGGCCCCCCTCCTCTCTCTCCCCAGAGACACTCATTTTAGAGGCAGGGTCCCCCTCCTCTCTCTCCCCAGAGAGACTCATTTTAGAGCACTGGCCCCTAAACAGAGATCCAACATGTTGGTTGTGGTTAACACAGTGACAACTAAACAGAGATCCAACATCTTGGTTGTGGTTAACACAGTGACAACTAAACAGAGATACAACATGTTGGTTGTGGTTAACACAGTGACAACTAAACAGAGATCCAACATGTTGGTTGTGGTTAACACAGTGACAACTAAACAGAGATACAACATGTTGGTTGTGGTTAACACAGTAATTATTGAATGTCAATTGTTTTCATTTATTAATTATCTCTTATAAAACATTTACTAACAGACATAGAAACAGTCAGGTGATTTAATGCATCACATGAATATGTAGTTGTGACATTTCATCTCCATGGTAACTGTCAGTAATAATAATAAGTCACTGTTTGTTAAGGTAGTTCTAGACAGTACAGCAACAATAATAATAATAATAATAATAATAATAACAATAATAATAATAATAATAATAATAATAATAACAATAATAATAATAATAATAATAATAATAAGTCACTGTTTGTTAAGGTAGTTATAGACAGTACAGCAACAACAATAATAATAATAACAATAATAATAATAATAATAATAATAACAGTAATAATAATAAGTCACTGTTTGTTAAGGTAGTTATAGACAGTACAGCAACAATAATAACAATAATAACAAGTCACTGTTTGTTAAGGTAGTTATAGACAGTACAGCAACACAAGGCCATGTCTCACAATTATTTTTATTTGTTAAAAGTAGGTTATTTATTGTCTTTCAATCTGTTATTTTTTAAATGTATCTGAGAATGTAGACAGAAGGGCTAAAACGGACATGATTGATCTGAGGGGGAAATTATTGATCCATTCAGAAAGTTTATTTGCATCAAGTAAGATATTTTAAATTATGTAAAGTAGACTAGGTTATAATGTATAGTAGTGGGTTGTTAGTGATATGTTATATTATGTAAAGTAGACTAGGTTATAATGTATAGTAGTGGGTTGTTAGTGATATGTAGATGTTATATTATGTAAAGTAGACTAGGTTATAATGTATAGTAGTGGGTTGTTAGTGATATGTAGATGTTATATTATGTAAAGTAGACTAGGTTATAATGTATAGTAGCGGGTTGTTAGTGATATGTAGATGTTATATTATGTAAAGTAGACTAGGTTATAATGTATAGTAGTGGGTTGTTAGTGATATGTAGATGTTATATTATGTAAAGTAGACTAGGTTATAATGTATAGTAGCGGGTTGTTAGTGATATGTAGATGTTATATTATGTAAAGTAGACTAGGTTATAATGTATAGTAGTGGGTTGTTAGTGATATGTTATATTATATAAAGTAGACGAGGTTATAATGTATAATAGTGGGTTGTTAGTGATATGTAGATGTTATATTATGTAAAGTAGACTAGGTTATAATGTATAGTAGTGGGTTGTTAGTGATATGTTATATTATATAAAGTAGACGAGGTTATAATGTATAGTAGTGGGTTGTTAGTGATATGTAGATGTTATATTATGTAAAGTAGACTAGGTTATAATGTATAGTAGTGGGTTGTTAGTGAGATGTTATATTATGTAAAGTAGACTAGGTTATAATGTATAGTAGTGGTTTGTTAGTGATATGTAGATGTTATATTATGTAAAGTAGGCTAGGTTATAATGTATAGTAGTGGGTTGTTAGTGATATGTAGATGTTATATTATGTAAAGTAGGCTAGGTTATAATGTATAGTAGTGGGTTGTTAGTGATATGTTATATTATGTTTGGTTTGTCAGCATGATAAGTGATCATAGCTCAAAACTACTCCGACTATTGAATGTCTGACGTCGACCTAACCTTATAACCTTATTAATAGTTTGTAGGTAGCCTAGACCTAACCTTATAATAGTTTGTAGGTAGCCTAGACCTAACCTTATAATAGTGTGTAGGTAGCCTAGACCTAACCTTTTAATAATTTGTAGGTAACCTAGACCTAACCTTATAATAGTTTGTAGGTAACCTAGACCTAACCTTATAATAGTTTGTAGGTAGCCTAGACCTAACCTTATAATAGTTTGTAGGTAGCCTAGAGCTAACCTTATAATAGTTTGTAGGTAGCCTAGACCTAACCTTATAACCTTATAATAGTTTGTAGGTAGCCTAGACCTAACCTTATAATAGTTTGTAGGTAGCCTAGACCTAACCTTATAATAATTTCTAGGTAACCTAGACCTAACCTTATAATAGTTTGTAGGTAACCTAGACCTAACCTTATAATAGTTTGTAGGTAGCCTAGACCTAACCTTATAATAGTTTGTAGGTAGCCTAGAGCTAACCTTATAACCTTATAATAGTTTGTAGGTAGCCTAGACCTAACCTTATAATAGTTTGTAGGTAGCCTAGACCTAACCTTATAATAATTTGTAGGTAACCTAGACCTAACCTTATAATAGTTTGTAGGTAACCTAGACCTAACCTTATAATAGTTTGTAGGTAGCCTAGACCTAACCTTATAATAGTTTGTAGGTAGCCTAGAGCTAACCTTATAATAGTTTGTAGGTAGCCTAGACCTAACCTTATAATAGTTTATAGGTAGCCTAGACCTAACCTTACAATAGTTTGTAGGTAGCCTAGACCTTATATATTAGTTTGTAGGTAGCCTAGACCTAACCTTATAATAGTTTGTAGGTAGCCTAGACCTAACCTTATAATAGTTTATATGTAACCTAGACCTAACCTTATAATAGTTTGTAGGTAGCCTAGACCTAACCTTATAATAGTTTGTAGGTAGCCTAGACCTAACCTTATAATAGTTTGGAGGTAGCCTAGACCTAACCTTATAATAGTTTATATGTAACCTAGACCTAACTTGATAATAGTTTGTAGGTAGCCTAGACCTAACCTTATAATAGTTTGTAGGTAGCCTAGACCTAACCTTACAATAGTTTGTAGGTAGCCTAGACCTAACCTTATAATAGTTTGTAGGTAGCCTAGACCTAACCTTATAATAGTTTGTAGGTAGCCTAGACCTAACCTTATAATAGTTTGTAGGTAACCTAGACCTAACCTTATAATAGTTTGTAGGTAGCCTAGACCTAACCTTATAATAGTTTGTAGGTAGCCTAGACCTAACCTTATAGTAGTTTGTAGGTAGCCTAGACCTTATATAATAGTTTGTAGGTAGCCTAGACCTAACCTTATACTAGTTTTTAGGTAGCCTAGACTTAACCTAGACCTAACCTTATAATAGTTTGTAGGTAACCTAGACCTAACCTTATAATAGTTTGTAGGTAGCCTAGACCTAACCTTATAATAGTTTGTAGGTAGCCTAGACCTTATATAATAGTTTGTAGGTAGCCTAGACCTAACCCTATACTAGTTTGTAGGTAGCCTAGACCTAACCTTATAATAGTTTGTAGGTAACCTAGAGCTAACCTAGACCTAACCTTATAATAGTTTGTAGGTAACCTAGACCTAACCTAGACCTAACCTTATAATAATTTGTAGGTAGCCTAGACCTAACCTTATAATAATTTGTAGGTAACCTAGACCTAACCTTATAATAGTTTGTAGGTAGCCTAGACCTAACCTTATAATAGTTTGTAGGTAGTCTAGACCTAACCTTATAATAGTTTGTAGGTAGCCTAGACCTAACCTTATAATAGTTTGTAGGTAGCCTAGACCTAACCTTATAATAGTTTGTAGGTAGTCTAGACCTAACCTTATAATAGTGTGTAGGTAGCCTAGACCTAACCTTATAATAGTTTGTAGGTAGCCTAGACCTAACCTTATAATAGTTTGTAGGTAGTCTAGACCTAACCTTATAATAGTTTGTAGGTAGCCTAGACCTACAGTACGAGAGTTTGCCCATCTTTCCTATGTCTCAACACATTTATCCGACTTCTAATGTTACAGAGAAATATGTGCCACTGTTTCAACAGCCATTTTGTAACTGCGTGGGCTACAAACATACTTCTAATTTCATATGATGAAATCACATAACTTACAGTCACTGGTGCAGCCGCCTGTTTTCTTACAGATGAAGTAGCTTTCATAGACAACTCATTCAACCAGCCTAAACAACAGTAAATACAAGATGTCAAACAGTCAAAGGAGAACACATAGAAGAGGTCCTGAGAGAGGTATATATATCCTGATAGAGCCATATACATTAGAGAGGTATATATATCCTGATAGAGCCATATACATTAGAGAGAGGTATATATATCCTGATAGAGCCATATACATCAGAGAGGTATATATATCCTGATAGAGCCATATACATTAGAGAGAGGTTTATATATCCTGATAGAGCCATATACATTAGATAGGTATATATATATACTGATAGAGCCATATACATTAGAGAGGTATATATATCCTGATAGAGCCATTTACATTAGAGAGGTATATATATCCTGATAGAGCCATATACATTAGAGAGAGGTATATATATGTAACAGATGTGAAACGGCTAGCTTAGTTAGCGTGGGCGCTAAATAGTGTTTTGATCAGTGACGTCACTTGCTCTGAGACCTAGAAGTAGTAGTTCCCCTTGCTCTGCAAGAGCCGCGGCTTTTGTGGAGCGATGGGTAACGACGCTTCGTAGGCGTCAGTTGTTGATGTGTGCAGAAGGTCCCTGGTTCGCGCCCGGGTATGGGCGAGGGGACGGTTTAAAATTATACTGTTACATTGATGCTGTTGACCTGGATTACTGGTTGCTGCGGAAAAAGGAGGAAGGTCAAAAGGGGGGTGAGTGTAACAGATGTGAAACGGCTAGCTTAGTTAGCGTGGGCGCTAAATAGTGTTTCAATCAGTGACGTCACTTGCTCTGAGACCTAGAAGTAGTAGTTCCCCTTGCTCTGCAAGAGCCGCGGCTTTTGTGGCGCGATGGGTAACGATGCTTCGAGGGTGACTGTTGATGTGTGCAGAAGGTCCCTAGTTCGCGCCCGGCTATGGGCGAGGGGACGGTCTAAATTTGTACTGTTACATATATCCTGATATAGTCATTACATTAGAGAGAGGTATATATATCCTGATAGAGTCATATACATTAGAGAGGTATATATATCCTGATAGAGCCATTTACATTAGAGAGGTATATATATCCTGATAGAGCCATATACATTAGAGAGGTATATATATCCTGATAGAGTCATATACATTAGAGAGAGGTATATATATCCTGATAGAGTCATATACATTAGAGAGGTATATATATCCTGATAGAGCCATTTACATTAGAGAGGTATATATATCCTGATAGAGCCATATACATTAGAGAGAGGTATATATATCCTGATAGAGTCATATACATTAGAGAGATGTATATATATCCTGATAGAGTCATATACATTAGAGAGGTATATTGCTACAGATGTTGGATCTTAATTTGAACCAATTTGCTACAGCAGGAAAACAATCCTGCAGAAACAGGACATTTTAATTATTATGTGGATTATAATTAGTTAACCATTTTAAAATGGAAAAGTGGAATTTGCCCTCACCAACTGGCCTATAGAGACTAAAGGACTATGCTGTGGCCCTCACCAACTGGCCCATAGAGACTAAAGGACTATGCTGTGGCCCTCACCAACTGGCCCATAGAGACTAAAGGACTATGCTGTGGCCCTCACCAACTGGCCCATAGAGACTAAAGGACTATACTGTGCCCCTCACCAACTGGCCACCTGGCCCATAGAGACCAAAGGACTATGCACTCTACGTAGCACACCACATCAAGACATCTCTGAACTGTCCATCATCACCAGCACCATATCAACTTGTAGTGTATTTGTAACTGTCCATCACTAGCAGCACCATATCAACTTGTAGTGTATTTGTAACTGTCCATCACCAGCAGCACCATATCAACTTGTAGTGTATTTGTAACTGTCCATCACCACCAGCACCATATCAACTTGTAGTGTATTTGTAACTGTCCATCACCTGCACCATATCAACTTGTAGTGTATTTGTAACTGTCCATCACTAGCAGCACCATATCAACTTCTAGTGTATTTGTAACTGTCCATCACCACCAGCACCATATCAACTTGTAGTGTATTTGTAACTGTCCATCACTAGCAGCACCATATCAACTTGTAGTGTATTTGTAACTGTGCATCACCTGCACCATATCAACTTGTAGTGTATTTGTAACTGTCCATCACTAGCAGCACCATATCAACTTGTAGTGTATTTGTAACTGTCCATCACCACCAGCACCATATCAACTTGTAGTGTATTTGTAACTGTCCATCACCTGCACCATATCAACTTGTAGTGTATTTGTAACTGTCCATCACCTGCACCATATCAACTTGTAGTGTATTTGTAACTGTCCATCACTAGCAGCACCATATCAACTTGTAGTGTATTTGTAACTGTCCATCACCACCAGCACCATATCAACTTGTAGTGTATTTGTAACTGTCCATCACTAGCAGCACCATATCAACTTGTAGTGTATTTGTAACTGTGCATCACCTGCACCATATCAACTTGTAGTGTATTTGTAACTGTCCATCACCAGCAGCACCATATCAACTTGTAGTGTATTTGTAACTGTCCATCACCTGCAGCACCATATCAACTTGTAGTGTATTTGTAACTGTCCATCACCTGCACCATATCAACTTGTAGTGTATTTGTAACTGTCCATCACCTGCAGCACCATATCAACTTGTAGTGTATTTGTAACTGTCCATCACTAGCAGCACCATATCAACTTGTAGTGTATTTGTAACTGTCCATCACCACCAGCACCATATCAACTTGTAGTGTATTTGTAACTGTCCATCACTAGCAGCACCATATCAACTTGTAGTGTATTTGTAACTGTCCATCACTTGCAGCACCATATCAACTTGTAGTGTATTTGTAACTGTGCATCACCTGCACCATATCAACTTGTAGTGTATTTGTAACTGTCCATCACCACCAGCACCATATCAACTAGACCTAACCTAATCATATCAACTTGTAGTGTATTTGTAATTGTCCATCACCACCAGCACCATATCAACTTGTAGTGTATTTGTAACTGTCCATCACCACCAGCACCATATTAACTTGTAGTGTATTTGTAACTGTCCATCACCTGCACCATATCAACTTGTAGTGTATTTGTAACTGTCCATCACCACCAGCACCATATCAACTTGTAGTGTATTTGTAACTGTCCATCACCTGCACCATATCAACTTGTAGTGTATTTTTAACTGTGCATCACCAGCAGCACCATATCAACTTGTAGTGTATTTGTAACTGTCCATCACCACCAGCACCATATCAACTTGTAGTGTATTTGTAACTGTCCTTCACCTGCACCATATCAACTTGTAGTGTATTTGTAACTGTCCAGCACCATATCAACTTGTAGTGTATTTGTAACTGTGCATCACCAGCAGCACCATATCAACTTGTAGTGTATTTGTAACTGTCCATCACCTGCACCATATCAACTTGTAGTGTATTTGTAACTGTCCATCACCTGCAGCACCATATCAACTTGTAGTGTATTTGTAACTGTCCATCACCACCAGCACCATATCAACTTGTAGTGTATTTGTAACTGTCCAGCACCATATCAACTTGTAGTGTATTTGTAACTGTGCATCACCTGCACCATATCAACTTGTAGTGTATATGTAACTGTCCATCACCACCAGCACCATATCAACTTGTAGTGTATTTGTAACTGTCCATCACTAGCAGCACCATATCAACTTGTAGTGTATTTGTAACTGTCCATCACTAGCAGCACAATATCAACTTGTAATGTATTTGTAACTGTCCAGCACCATATCAACTTGTAGTGTATTTGTAACTGTCCATCACCTGCAGCACCATATCAACTTGTAGTGTATTTGTAACTGTCCATCACTAGCAGCACCATATCAACTTGTAGTGTATTTGTAACTGTCCATCACTAGCAGCACCATATCAACTTGTAGTGTATTTGTAACTGTCCATCACCTGCAGCACCATATCAACTTGTAGTGTATTTGTAACTGTCCATCACTAGCAGCACCATATCAACTTGTAGTGTATTTGTAACTGTCCATCACCACCAGCACCATATCAACTTGTAGTGTATTTGTAACTGTGCATCACCTGCACCATATCAACTTGTAGTGTATTTGTAACTGTCCATCACCACCAGCACCATATCAACTTGTAGTGTATTTGTAACTGTCCATCACCACCAGCACCATATCAACTTGTAGTGTATTTGTAACTGTCCATCACCTGCACCATATCAACTTGTAGTGTATTTGTAACTGTCCATCACCACCAGCACCATATCAACTTGTAGTGTATTTGTAACTGTCCATCACCTGCACCATATCAACTTGTAGTGTATTTGTAACTGTCCATCACCACCAGCACCATATCAACTTGTAGTGTATTTGTAACTGTCCATCACCTGCACCATATCAACTTGTAGTGTATTTGTAACTGTCCATCACCACCAGCACCATATCAACTTGTAGTGTATTTGTAACTGTGCATCACCTGCAGCAACATATCAACTTGTAGTGTATTTGTAACGGTCCATCACCTGCACCATATCAACTTGTAGTGTATTTGTAACTGTCCATCACCATATCAACTTGTAGTGTATTTTTAACTGTGCATCACCAGCAGCACCATATCAACTTGTAGTGTATTTGTAACTGTGCATCACCTGCACCATATCAACTTGTAGTGTATTTGTAACTGTCCATCACTAGCAGCACCATATCAACTTGTAGTGTATTTGTAACTGTCCATCACTAGCAGCACCATATCAACTTGTAGTGTATTTGTAACTGTGCATCACCAGCAGCACCATATCAACTTGTAGTGTATTTGTAACTGTCCAGCACCATATCAACTTGTAGTGTATTTGTAACTGTGCATCACCTGCACCATATCAACTTGTAGTGTATTTGTAACTGTCCATCACCTGCAGCACCATATCAACTTGTAGTGTATTTGTAACTGTCCATCACTAGCAGCACCATATCAACTTGTAGTGTATTTGTAACTGTCCATCACCTGCACCATATCAACTTGTAGTGTATTTGTAACTGTCCATCACCACCAGCACCATATCAACTTGTAGTGTATTTGTAACTGTCCATCACCACCAGCACCATATCAACTTGTAGTGTATTTGTAACTGTCCATCACTAGCAGCACCATATCAACTTGTAGTGTATTTGTAACTGTCCAGCACCATATCAACTTGTAGTGTATTTGTAACTGTCCATCACCTGCAGCACCATATCAACTTGTAGTGTATTTGTAACTGTCCATCACTAGCAGCACCATATCAACTTGTAGTGTATTTGTAACTGTCCATCACCACCAGCACCATATCAACTTGTAGTGTATTTGTAACTGTCCATCACCACCAGCACCATATCAACTTGTAGTGTATTTGTAACTGTCCATCACCTGCAGCACCATATCAACTTGTAGTGTATTTGTAACTGTCCATCACCACCAGCACCATATCAACTTGTAGTGTATTTGTAACTGTCCATCACCTGCAGCAACATATCAACTTGTACTGTATTTGTAACGGTCCAGCACCACCAGCACCATATCAACTTGACCTAACCTTATCATATCAACTTGTATTTGAGGTTTAAAAAGGCTTCTGAAGTTTGTAATTTCAATTTAGAAATCTCAGACTTGAGTTTTCCTTTCGAAAAATGTATCAACCCCTACAATAATGTCCAATAATTATAATTCACATAATAATTCACATTTCCTGTTTTTGCAGGAATATTTTCCTGCTGTAGTAAACTGACTCAAATTAAAATAGTGTTAACCCAGTATCAGTATCAATAGCGTTAACCCAGTATCAGTATAAATAGTGTTAACCCAGTATCAGGATGAATAGGGTTAACCCAGTATCAGTATAAATAGTGTTAACCCAGTATCAATAGTGTTAACCCAGTATCAATAGTGTTAACCCAGTATCAGTATAAATAGTGTTAACCCAGTATCAGTATAAATAGAGTTAACCCAGTATCAGTATAAATAGTGTTAACCCAGTATCAGTATAAATAGTGTTAACCCAGTATCAATAGTGTTAACCCAGTATCAGTGTAAATAGTGTTAACCCAGTATCAATATAAATAGTGTTAACCCAGTATCAGTATCAATAGTGTTAACCCAGTATCAGTATAAACAGTGTTACCCAGTATCAGTATATATAGTGTTAACCCAGTATTGGTATAAATAGGGTTACCCAGTATCAGTATAAATAGGGTTAACCCAGTATCAGAATAAATAGTGTTAACCCAGTATCAGTATAAATAGTGTTAAGCCAGTATCAGTATCAATAGTGTTAACCCAGTATCAGTATAAACAGGGTTAACCCAGTATTAGTATAAATAGTGGCCAGTATCAGTATAAATAGGGTTAACCCAGTATTAGTATCAATAGTGTTAACCCAGTATCAGTATCAGTATAAACAGGGTTAACCTAGTATCAGTATAAACAGGGTTAACCCAGTATCAGTATAAATAGTGTTAACCCAGTATCAGTATAAATAGGGTTAACCCAGTATCAGTATAAACAGGGTTAACCCAGTATCAGTATAAATAGTGTTAACCCAGTATCAGTATAAACAGGGTTAACCCAGTATCAGTATAAATAGTGTTAACCCAGTATCAGTATAAATAGGGTTAACCCAGTCTCAGAATAAATAGTGTTAACCCAGTATCAGTATAAATAGTGTTAAGCCAGTATCAATAGTGTTAACCCAGTATCAGTGTAAATAGTGTTAACCCAGTATCAGTGTAAATAGTGTTAACCCAGTATCACTATAAATAGTGTTAACCCAGTATCAGTATCAATAGTGTTAACCAAGAATCAGTATAAACAATGTTAACCCAGTATCATTATAAATAGTGTTAAACCAGTATTGGTATAAATAGTGTTACCCAGTATCAGTATAAATAGGGTTAACCCAGTATCAGTATGAATAGGGTTAACATAGTATCAGTATAAATAGTGTTAACCCAGTATCAGTGTAAATAGTCTTAACCCAGTATCACTATAAATAGTGTTAACCCAGTATCAGTATCAATAGTGTTAACCAAGTATCAGTATAAACAATGTTAACCCAGTATCATTATAAATAGTGTTAAACCAGTATTGGTATAAATAGTGTTACCCAGTATCAGTATAAATAGGGTTAACCCAGTATCAGTATGAATAGGGTTAACATAGTATCAGTATAAATAGTGTTAACCCAGTATCAGTATAAATAGTGTTAACCCAGTATCAGTATCAGTATAAATAGTGTTAACCCAGTATCAGTATAAATAGTGTTAACCCAGTATCAGTATCAATAGTGTTAACCCAGTATCAGTATAAACAGAGTTAACCCAGTATTAGTATAAATAGTGGCCAGTATCAGTATAAATAGGGTTAACCCAGTATTAGTATCAATAGTGTTAACCCAGTATCAGTATCAGTATAAACAGGGTTAACCTAGTATCTGTATAAACATGGTTAACCCAGTATCAGTATAAATAGTGTTAACCCAGTATCAGTATAAATAGTGTTAACCCAGTATCAATAGTGTTAACCCAGTATCAGTGTAAATAGTGTTAACCCAGTATCAGTGTAAATAGTGTTAACCCAGTATCACTATAAATAGTGTTAACCCAGTATCAGTATCAATAGTGTTAACCAAGTATCAGTATAAACAATGTTAACCCAGTATCATTATAAATAGTGTTAACCCAGTATTGGTATAAATAGTGTTACCCAGTATCAGTATAAATAGGGTTAACCCAGTATCAGTATAAATAGTGTTAACCCAGTATCAGTATCAGTATAAATAGTGTTAACCCAGTATCAGTATAAATAGTGTTAACCCAGTATCAGTATCAATAGTGTTAAGCCAGTATCAGTATAAATAGGGTTAACCCAGTATTAGTATAAATAGTGGCCAGTATCAGTATAAATAGAGTTAACCCAGTATTAGTATCAATAGTGTTAACCCAGTATCAGTATCATTATAAACAGGGTTAACCTAGTATCTGTATAAACAGGGTTAACCCAGTATCAGTATAAATAGTGTTAACCCAGTATCAGTATAAATAGTGTTACCCAGTATCAGTATAAATAGGGTTAACCCAGTTTCAGTATAAATAGGGTTAACCCAGTATCAGTGTAAATAGTGTTAACCCAGTATCAGTATAAACAGTGTTAACCCAGTATCAGTATAAATAGTGTTAACCCAGTATCAGTATAAATAGGGTTAACCCAGTATCAGTATCAATAGTGTTAACCCAGTATCAGTATAAACAGGGTTAACCCAGTATGATTATCAATAGTGTTAACCCAGTATCAGTATAAATAGTGTTAACCCAGTATCAGTATCAATAATGTTACCCCAGTATCAGTATAAACAGGGTTAACCCAGTATTAGTATAAATAGTGGCCAGTATCAGTATAAATAGGGTTAACCCAGTATTAGTATCAATAGTGTTAACCCAGTATCAGTATAAATAGGGTTAACCCAGTATCAGTATAAACAAAGTTAACCCAGTATTGTCATGTATTGTCATGTTGTGTCTTTCTGTCCTTTCCTTTCACCCTGTCTCCCTCTGCTGGTCGTATTAGGTTACCTTTTCTCCCCCGCTTTCCCCCAGCTGTTCCTTGTCTCCTCTTGACTACCTCGTCACCCCTTCTCCCACCTGTTCCCCTTTTCCCTCTGATTAGTCCCCTATATCTCTCTCTGTTTTTGTTCCTGTCCTTGTCGGATTCTTGTTTGTTGTGTTTCATGCCTGAACCAGACTATCGTCATGTTTGCTGTAACCTTGTCCTGTCCTGTCGGAATCTGCCGGTCTATCTGAGCCTACCTATGTTTGGTTATTAAAGAAGCTCTGTTTAAGTTAATTCGCTTTTGGGTCCTCATTCACTCATCGTAACAGAAGAATCCGACCAAGAATGGACCCAGCGACTTCGGATCCTCTCCACTCAGCCGTCGAGATCCAGGGAGCGATGCTAGGCAGACACGAGCAGGAATTGTCTGCTGCTCGACATGCCGTTGAGACCCTGGCCACCCAAGTCTCCAACCTCACAGAACAGGTTCACCATCTCCGCCTCGATCCACCGGCCACTTCCAGGGCTTTCGAATCTCCGGAGCCCAGAATCAATAACCCGCCGTGTTACTCTGGGGAGCCCACTGAATGCCGCTCGTTCCTCACCCAGTGTGATATTGTGTTTTCTCTCCAGCCCAACACTTACGCCAGGAGCACTGCTCGTGTCGCCTACGTCATATCTCTCCTTACTGGACGGGCTCGTGAGTGGGGCACGGCAATCTGGGAGGCAAGGGCTGAGTGTACTAACCAGTATCAGGACTTTAAGGAGGAGATGATACAGGTTTTTGATCGATCTGTTTTTGGGGAGGAGGCTTCCAGGGCCCTGTCTTCCCTATGTCAAGGCAATCGATCCATAACAGACTACTCTATTGAGTTTCGCACTCTTGCTGCCTCCAGTGGCTGGAACGAGCCGGCTTTGCTCGCTCGTCTTCTGGAGGGTCTCCGCGCAGAGGTAAAGGATGAGATTCTCTCCCGGGAGGTTCCTTCCAGCGTGGATTCCTTGATTGAACTCGCTATTCGCATTGAGCGACGGGTTGATCTTCGTCACCGAGCTCGTGGAAAGGAGCTTGCGTTCTCCGTTGCCCCCCTCTCCGCATCACTACCATCTTCCTCTGCCGGCTCGGGAGCTGAGCCTATGCAGCTGGGAGGTATCCGCATCTCGACTAAGGAGAGGGAACGGAGAATCACCAACCGCCTCTGTCTCTATTGCGGTTCTGCTGGTCATTTTGTCACTTCATGTCCAGTAAAAGCCAGAGCTCATCAGTAAGCGGAGGGCTACTGGTGAGCGCTACTACTCCTGTCTCTCCTTCAAGATCCTGCACTACCTTGTCGGTCCATCTACGCTGGACCGGTTCGTCAGCTTCCTGCAGTGCCTTAATAGACTCTGGGGCGGAGGGCTGTTTTATGGACGAGACCTGGGCTCGGGAACATGACATTCCTCTCAGACAGTTAAGGGAGTCCACGGCCTTGTTCGCCCTGGATGGTAGTCCTCTCCCCAGGATTCAGCGTGAGACGCTACCTTTAACCCTCACTGTTTCTGGTAATCATAGCGAAACCATTTCTTTTTTGATTTTTCGTTCACCTTTTACACCTGTTGTTTTGGGCCATCCCTGGCTAGTTTGTCATAATCCTTCCATTAATTGGTCTAGTAATTCTATCCTCTCCTGGAACGTCTCTTGTCATGTGAAATGTTTAATGTCTGCTATCCCTCCTGTTTCCTCTGTCTCTTCTTCACAGGAGGAGCCTGGTGATTTGACAGGGGTGCCGGAGGAATATCACGATCTGCGCACGGTGTTCAGTCGGTCCAGGGCCACCTCTCTTCCTCCACACCGGTCGTATGATTGTAGTATTGATCTCCTTCCGGGAACCACTCCCCCCCGGGGTAGGCTATACTCTCTGTCGGCTCCCGAACGTAAGGCTCTCGAGGATTATTTGTCTGTAGCTCTTGACGCCGGTACCATAGTCCCCTCCTCCTCTCCCGCCGGAGCGGGGTTTTTTTTTGTCAAGAAGAAGGACGGGTCTCTGCGCCCCTGCATAGATTATCGAGGGCTGAATGACATAACAGTTAAGAATCGTTATCCGCTTCCTCTTATGTCTTCAGCCTTCGAGATCCTGCAGGGAGCCAGGTTTTTCACTAAGTTGGACCTTCGTAACGCTTACCATCTCGTGCGCATCAGGGAGGGGGACGAGTGGAAGACGGCGTTTAACACTCCGTTAGGGCACTTTGAATACCGGGTTCTTCCTTTCGGCCTCGCTAACGCTCCAGCTGTCTTTCAGGCATTAGTCAATGATGTCCTGAGAGACATGCTGAACATCTTTGTTTTCGTTTACCTTGACGATATCCTGATTTTTTCACCGTCACTCCAGATTCATCTTCAGCACGTTCGACGTGTCCTCCAGCGCCTTTTAGAGAATTGTCTTTTTGTGAAGGCTGAGAAGTGCACTTTTCATGCCTCCTCCGTCACATTTCTCGGTTCTGTTATTTCCGCTGAAGGCATTAAGATGGATCCCGCTAAGGTCCAAGCTGTCATTGATTGGCCCGCCCCTAAGTCACGCGTCGAGCTGCAGCGCTTTCTCGGCTTCGCGAACTTCTATCGTCGTTTCATCCGTAATTTCGGTCAGGTGGCAGCTCCTCTCACAGCCCTTACTTCTGTCAAGACGTGCTTTAAGTGGTCCGTTTCCGCCCAGGGAGCTTTTGATCTCCTCAAGAATCGTTTTACATCCGCTCCTATCCTTGTTACACCTGACGTCTCTAGACAGTTCGTTGTCGAGGTTGACGCGTCAGAGGTGGGCGTGGGAGCCATTCTTTCTCAGCGCTCCCTCTCTGACGACAAGGTCCACCCATGCGCGTATTTTTCTCATCGCCTGTCGCCGTCGGAACGTAACTATGATGTGGGAAACCGCGAACTGCTCGCCATCCGGTTAGCCCTAGGCGAATGGCGACAGTGGTTGGAGGGGGCGACCGTTCCTTTTGTCGTTTGGACTGACCATAGGAACCTTGAGTACATCCGTTCTGCCAAACGACTTAATGCGCGTCAGGCGCGTTGGGCGCTGTTTTTCGCTCGTTTCGAGTTCGTGATTTCTTATCGTCCGGGCTCTAAGAACACCAAGCCTGATGCTTTATCTCGTCTCTTCAGTTCTTCAGTAGCCTCCACTGACCCCGAGGGGATTCTCCCTGAGGGGCGTGTTGTCGGGTTGACTGTCTGGGGAATTGAGAGGCAGGTAAAGCAAGCGCTCACTCACACTCCGTCGCCGCGCGCTTGTCCTAGGAACCTTCTTTTCGTTCCCGTTCCTACTCGTCTGGCCGTTCTTCAGTGGGCTCACTCTGCCAAGTTAGCCGGCCACCCTGGCGTTCGGGGTACGCTTGCTTCCATTCGCCAGCGTTTTTGGTGGCCCACCCGGGAGCATGACACGCGTCGTTTCGTGGCTGCTTGTTCGGTCTGCGCGCAGACTAAGTCCGGTAACTCCCCTCCTGCCGGCCGTCTCAGGCCGCTTCCCATTCCCTCTCGACCGTGGTCTCACATCGCCTTAGATTTTGTCACCGGACTGCCTTCGTCAGCGGGGAAGACTGTTATTCTTACGGTTGTCGATAGGTTCTCTAAGGCGGCTCATTTCATTCCCCTTGCTAAGCTTCCTTCTGCTAAAGAGACGGCACAAATCATCATCGAGAATGTTTTCAGAATTCATGGCCTTCCGTCAGACGTCGTTTCGGACAGAGGTCCGCAATTCACGTCTCAATTTTGGAGGGAGTTTTGCCGTTTGATTGGGGCTTCCGTCAGTCTCTCTTCCGGCTTTCACCCCCAGTCTAACGGTCAAGCAGAACGGGCCAATCAGACTATTGGTCGCATCTTACGCAGTCTTTCTTTTCGCAACCCTGCGTCTTGGTCAGAACAGCTCCCCTGGGCAGAATACGCCCACAACTCGCTTCCTTCGTCTGCGACCGGGCTATCTCCTTTTCAGAGTAGCCTCGGGTACCAGCCTCCGCTGTTCTCATCTCAGTTCGCCGAGTCCAGCGTCCCCTCCGCTCAGGCTTTTGTCCAACGTTGCGAGCGCACCTGGAAGAGGGTCAGGTCTGCACTTTGCCGTTATAGGACGCAGACTGTGAGGGCTGCTAATAAGCGTAGAACTAAGAGTCCTAGATATTGTCGCGGTCAGAGAGTTTGGCTCTCCACTCAGAACCTTCCCCTTAAGACGGCTTCTCGCAAGTTGACCCCGCGGTTCATTGGTCCGTTCCGTATTTCTCGGGTCATTAATCCTGTCGCAGTTCGACTTCTTCTTCCGCGATACCTTCGTCGCGTCCACCCGGTCTTCCATGTCTCCTGTATTAAGCCCGTTCTTCGCGCCCCCGCTCGTCTTCCCCCCCCCCCCCCCCATCCTTGTCGAGGGCGCACCCATCTACAGGGTCCGCAGGATTTTGGACATGCGTCCTCGGGGCCGTGGTCACCAGTACCTCGTTGATTGGGAGGGGTACGGTCCTGAGGAGAGGAGTTGGGTTCCCTCTCGGGACGTGCTGGACCGTGCGCTGATCGAGGATTTCCTCCGTTGCCGCCAGGTTTCCTCCTCGAGTGCGCCAGGAGGCGCTCGGTGAGTGGGGGGGTACTGTCATGTATTGTCATGTTGTGTCTTTCTGTCCTTTCCTTTCACCCTGTCTCCCTCTGCTGGTCGTATTAGGTTACCTTTTCTCCCCCGCTTTCCCCCAGCTGTTCCTTGTCTCCTCTTGACTACCTCGTCACCCCTTCTCCCACCTGTTCCCCTTTTCCCTCTGATTAGTCCCCTATATCTCTCTCTGTTTTTGTTCCTGTCCTTGTCGGATTCTTGTTTGTTGTGTTTCATGCCTGAACCAGACTATCGTCATGTTTGCTGTAACCTTGTCCTGTCCTGTCGGAATCTGCCGGTCTATCTGAGCCTACCTATGTTTGGTTATTAAAGAAGCTCTGTTTAAGTTAATTCGCTTTTGGGTCCTCATTCACTCACCGTAACAAGTATCATTATAAATAGGGTTAACCCAGTATTAGTGTCAGGATTCTCCCCTTGTAGCCTGAATTCACAACCAGAACATGTCAAGTCATTGAGATATTTTCTGTTCTGCTGAGAGAGCACCTTCCTGTTGACTAGCACTCTGTATATTCTGATGTATGAGGCCTTAGCTGGAATGTGAAACTAACTGAATCTAGTTAGCTTCAGAAAACCAGTATATCAAGCCTGTATCATAGTTTACCCCTCAGGCTACAATCAGGTTTCAGCATCAGGCAGGTATAATCAAGGCGAGTCGTAGGCTAAAACTGTACAACGTGACCTGAATGGTTTCTGTTGCCAAATGTTTTGCTACGATGGGCACTAATGAATAGACACAACCTGTTTTGAGGAAGTGTAATTTGTTGTTAGGCTTACTAAAATTTTTATTTGTCTCTCACACACAACAAACCTTCCTCAGTGAAAAGCATTAACAGCAGATTAGAAAGAGAACATGTTTGTTTGTTGCTCGTTGTGTTTTAAGTCTGTTTTGAGAAGACAAGTCTATAGACCTATGATACAGTAGGAGATCACCCTGGTCTACAGACCTATGATACAGTAGGAGATCACCCTGGTCTATAGACCTATGATACAGTAGGAGATCACCCTGGTCTATAGACCTATGATACAGTAGGAGATCACCCTGGTCTATAGACCTATGATACAGTAGGAGATCACCCTGGTCTATAGACCTATGATACAGTAGGAGATCACCCTGGTCTATAGACCTATGATACAGTAGGAGATCACCCTGGTCTATATAGACCTATGATACAGTACACTCTTAGAATAAAGGGTTCCAAACAGGTCCTCTGGCTGTCCCCATAGGAGATTATTTTGGGTTCCCGGTAGAATTATCCTGGCTTCTATGTAGAACCCTCTGTGGAAAGGGTTCTTCATGGAACCCAAAGGGTTCTACAAAGGGTTCTCCTATGGGGACAGCCAAAGAACCCTTTTAGATTCTAGATAGTGAAGGAGTGATCACCTTGGGGCACACAGATGGGCACAGAACAAATTCACCCCACGCATCTAATTTATATCGAAAACATTTTAAGGAGAGTAGGACTATTATAACACTTCCACCAACAATATCATCTACTATATGAATACACATAACAATATCATCAACTATATGAATACACATAACAATATCATCAACTATATGAATACACACAACAATATCATCAACTATATGAATACACATAACAATATCATCAACTATATGAATACACATAACAATATCGTCAACTAAATTAATACACATAACAATATCATCAACTATATGAATACACATAACAATCGTCGTCTTACCTTTTATCTCTCAATAGAAACAGAGTCTGGATGATCATCAGGCCGTCAAAAGTTACTTTCATTTGCTCTGCTCATTTACATATCAGGTTCTGCCTGTTCTCTCTCCCTCTCTCTTTACAGTATTCTTTGGAATACATTCTACAACTGTCTGAAACTCTGTCTCTCTCCATCACTTTCTCTGTGTAGTCTGTTGCTGTCTCTGTGTCTTGTCTGGTTTCTCTCTCCATCATATCCTATTCTGTTGCTGTGTCTGTGTCTTGTCTGGTGTCTCTCTCCATCATATCCTATTATGTTGCTGTGTCTGTGTCTTGTCTGTGTCTCACTCCATCACCAGAAAATGTTGAGGGTTAGGCCTGCTACAATACAACATTCACAACATGACAACACAACTACATAACACCATTAAATACAGTTGGAATGTAGTTAGAACTCAAACTCTTTGCATCAAACAGAAAAACAACAATAAATCTGGATCAACACATTTAGATTTCTAGATGCTACACTTTGCTGTTTCATTACCCAGACAGCTGTTTAAGGTCATACCAAGGCAGAGTGTAGTATCAGTACTTAGGGGTCATAGGTCAGACCAAGGCAGAGTGTAGTATCAGTACTTAGGGGTCATAGGTCAGATCAGTGGTCATGGTTAATATGCATGGACTAGAAAACAAACTTTAAAGCCATTTTTCTCAGATTCCCTATTTGTGTAGATGCTGTTTGTCTTTGTAGGACAGTAGTTAATGTGGCTGTTTGTGTAGATGCTGTTTGTCTTTGCAGGACAGTAGTTCAGGTGGCTGTTTGTCTTTGTAGGACAGTAGTTCAGGTGGCTGTTTGTCTCTGTAGGACAGTAGTTCAGGTGTCTGTTTGTCTCTGTAGGACAGTAGTTCAGGTGGCTGTTTGTCTCTGTAGGACAGTAGTTCAGGTGGCTGTTTGTGTAGATGCTGTTTGTCTTTGCAGGACAGTAGTTCAGGTGGCTGTTTGTCTTTGTAGGACAGTAGTTCAGGTGGCTGTTTGTCTCTGTAGGACAGTAGTTCAGGTGGCTGTTTGTCTCTGTAGGACAGTAGTTCAGGTGGCTGTTTGTGTAGATGCTGTTTGTCTTTGTAGGACAGTAGTTCAGGTGGCTGTTTGTCTTTGTAGGGCAGTAGTTCAGGTGGCTGTTTGTCTCTGTAGGACAGTAGATCAGGTGGCTGTTTGTCTCTGTAGGACAGTAGTTCAGGTGGCTGTTTGTGTAGATGCTGTTTGTCTCTGTAGGACAGTAGTTCAGGTGGCTGTTTGTCTTTGTAGGACAGTAGTTCAGGTGGCTGTTTGTCTTTGTAGGACAGTAGTTCAGGTGGCTGTTTGTCTCTGTAGGACAGTAGTTCAGGTGGCTGTTTGTCTCTGTAGGACAGTAGTTCAGGTGGCTGTTTGTGTAGATGCTGTTTGTCTTTGTAGGACAGTAGTTCAGGTGGCTGTTTGTCTTTGTAGGACAGTAGTTCAGGTGGCTGTTTGTGTAGATGCTGTTTGTCTCTGTAGGACAGTAGTTCAGGTGGCTGTTTGTCTTTGTAGGACAGTAGTTCAGGTGGCTGTTTGTGTAGATGATCTTTGTCTTTGTTGGACAGTAGATCAGGTGGCTGTTTGTCTCTGTAGGACAGTAGTTCAGGTGGCTGTTTGTCTCTGTAGGACAGTAGTTCAGGTGGCTGTTTGTCTCTGTAGGACAGTAGTTCAGGTGGCTGTTTGTGTAGATGTTGTT
Organism: Oncorhynchus mykiss; assembly: GCF_013265735.2. Classification (NCBI taxonomy): domain Eukaryota; kingdom Metazoa; phylum Chordata; class Actinopteri; order Salmoniformes; family Salmonidae; genus Oncorhynchus; species Oncorhynchus mykiss. The sequence goes on from NC_048576.1 coordinate 101,132,137, forward strand.
TGTCTTTGTTGGACAGTAGATCAGGTGGCTGTTTGTCTTTGTAGGACAGTAGTTCAGGTGGCTGTTTGTCTTTGTAGGACAGAAGTTCAGGTGGCTGTTTGTGTAGATGTTGTTTGTCTTTGTTGGACAGTAGTTCAGGTGGCTGTTTGTCTTTGTTGGACAGTAGATCAGGTGGCTGTTTGTGTAGATGCTCTTTGTCTTTGTAGGACAGTAGTTCAGGTGGCTGTTTGTCTTTGTAGGACAGTAGTTTAGGTGGCTGATTGTGTAGATGCTGTTTGTCTCTGTAGGACAGTAGTTCAGGTGGCTGTTTGTCTCTGTAGGACAGTAGTTCAGGTGGCTGATTGTGTAGGTGATGTTTGTCTTTGTAGGACAGTAGTTCAGGTGGTTGTTTGCGTTGATGCTGTTTGTCTCTGTAGGACAGTAGTTCAGGTGGCTGATTGTGTAGATGCTGTTTGTCTTTGTAGGACAGTAGTTCAGGTGGCTGTTTGTGTAGATACTGTTTGTCATTGTAGGACAGTAGTTCAGGTGGCTGTTTGTGTAGATGCTGTTTGCCTTTGTAGGACAGTAGTTCAGGTGGCTGTTTTTGTAGATGCTGTTTGTCTCTGTAGGACAGTAGTTCAGGTGGCTGTTTGTCTCTGTAGGACAGTAGTTCAGGTGGCTGTTTGTGTAGATGTTGTTTGTCTTTGTTGGACAGTAGATCAGGTGGCTGTTTGTCTTTGTAGGACAGTAGTTCAGGTGGCTGTTTGTCTTTGTAGGACAGTAGTTCAGGTGGCTGTTTGTGTAGATGTTGTTTGTCTTTGTTGGACAGTAGATCAGGTGGCTGTTTGTCTTTGTAGGACAGTAGTTCAGGTGGCTGTTTGTCTTTGTAGGACAGTAGTTCAGGTGGCTGATTGTGTAGATGCTGTTTGTCTCTGTAGGACAGTAGTTCAGGTGGCTGTTTGTCTCTGTAGGACAGTAGTTCAAGTGGCTGATTGTGTAGGTGATGTTTGTCTTTGTAGGACAGTAGTTCAGGTGGTTGTTTGCGTTGATGCTGTTTGTCTCTGTAGGACAGTAGTTCAGGTGGCTGATTGTGTAGATGCTGTTTGTCTTTGTAGGACAGTAGTTCAGGTGGCTGTTTGTGTAGATACTGTTTGTCATTGTAGGACAGTAGTTCAGGTGGCTGTTTGTGTAGATGCTGTTTGTCTTTGTAGGACAGTAGTTCAGGTGGCTGTTTTTGTAGATGCTGTTTGTCTCTGTAGGACAGTAGTTCAGGTGGTTGTTTGTGTAGATGCTGTTTGTCTCTGTAGGACAGTAGTTCAGGACGCTGTTTGTCTTTGTAGGACAGTAGTTCAGGTGGCTGTTTGTGTAGATGCTGTTTGTCTTTGTAGGACAGTAGTTTAGGTGGCTGTTTGTGTAGATGCTGTTTGTCTTTGTAGGACAGTAGTTCAGGTGGCTTCCCTTGCAGTTTAGTCTACCTCCTGTCTTTCCTATCGTCATGGTTACACCTTCCTGAAAACATTGACTCCATACTTTGCTGAAACCTGTTCTGCCAGTTCATGTCCTTAAAGACTAGAATGTTCCAATGTGGTTACCCAAAGAGATGACAAGATAGTTCACACATTCCTCATCCAGGGTTACTGTCAAACAGATATGTGACATTTCTGGTTGGTCAATAACATGAGGATGTTTTTCTGCAGTGAGAATGTAATGCAAGTCAAGGTGTCATTGGATGAATGTCAACAAGGTTTATAACCAACATTGTTAAACTAAATGTTGTAATTGAGAAAGAATTGTAATGTTTTATTGTCACATGCAGTGAAAAGTGTTGTTTTACAGGGTCAACCATAGTAGTACGGTTCCCCTAGAGCAAAATAGGGTTAAGTGCCTTGCTTAACGGCACATAGACAGATTTTCACCTTGACGGCTTGGGTATTCGAACCAGTGACCTTTCGGTTACTGGCCCAACACTCTAATCGCAAGCAATCTGACCACACTATACCGGTTCATATTTGTCTCCACCAGTTTGATTATTAGAATGTGATAATAAACGAAGCAATGGTGTGCTTTAGGACCATGTGGACACCTCCTAGTGGTGGGGTTGTTAGGAGTGTTTATCAGACCATGTGGACACCCCCTAGTGGTCTGGTTGTTAGGAGTGTTTATCAGACCATGTGGACACCCCCTAGTGGTCTGGTTGTTAGGAGTGTTAATCAGACCATGTGGACACCCCCTAGTGGTCTGGTTGTTAGGAGTGTTTATCAGACCAAGTGGACACCCCCTAGTGGTCTGGTTGTTAGGAGTGTTTATCAGACCATGTGGACACCCCCTAGTGGTCTGGTTGTTAGGAGTTTTTCTCAGACCATGTGGACACCCTTCTAGTGGTCTGGTTGTTAGGAGTGTTTATCAGAACATGTGGACACCTCCTAGTGGTCTGGTTGTTAGGAGTGCTTATCAGACCATGTGGACACCTCCTAGTGGTCTGGTTGTTAGGAGTGTTTATCAGACCATATGGACACCTCCTAGTGGTCTGGTTGTTAGGAGTGTTTATCAGACCATATGGACACCTCCTAGTGGTCTGGTTGTTAGGAGTGTTTATCAGACCATATGGACACCTCCTAGTGGTCTGGTTGTTAGGAGTGTTTATCAGACCATATGGACACCTCCTAGTGGTGTGGTTGTTAGGAGTGTTAATCAGACCATGTGGACACCTCCTAGTGGTGGGTTGTTAGGAGTGTTTATCAGAACATGTGGACACCTCCTAGTGGTCTGGTTGTTAGGAGTGTTTATCAGACCATGTAGACACCTCCTAGTGGTGGGGTTGTTAGGAGTGTTTATCAGACCATGTGGACACCTCCTAGTGGTGGGTTGTTAGGAGTGTTTATCAGACCATGTGGACACCTCCTAGTGGTCTGGTTGTTAGGAGTGTTTATCAGACCATGTGGACACCTCCTAGTGGTCTGGTTGTTAGGAGTGTTTATCAGACCATGTGGACACCTCCTAGTGGTGGGTTGTTAGGAGTGTTTATCAGAACATGTGGACACCTCCTAGTGGTCTGGTTGTTAGGAGTGTTTATCAGACCATGTGGACACCTCCTAGTGGTCTGGTTGTTAGGAGTGTTTATCAGACCATGTGGACACCTCCTAGTGGTGGGGTTGTTAGGAGTGTTTATCAGAACATGTGGACACCTCCTAGTGGTCTGGTTGTTAGGAGTGTTTATCAGACCATGTGGACACCTCCTAGTGGTGGGGTTGTTAGGAGTGTTCATCAGACCATGTGGACACCTCCTAGTGGTCTGGTTGTTAGGAGTGTTTATCAGAACATGTGGACACCTCCTAGTGGTCTGGTTGTTAGGAGTGTTAATCAGACCATGTGGACACCTCCTAGTGGTCTGGTTGTTAGGAGTGTTTATCAGACCATGTGGACACCTCCTAGTGGTGGGGTTGTTAGGAGTGTTTATCAGAACATGTGGACACCTCCTAGTGGTCTGGTTGTTAGGAGTGTTTATCAGACCATGTGGACACCTCCTAGTGGTGTGGTTGTTAGGAGTGTTTATTAGACCATGTGGACACCTCCTAGTGGTCTGGTTGTTAGGAGTGTTTATTAGACCATGTGGACACCTCCTAGTTGTGGGGTTGTTAGGAGTGTTAATCAGACCATGTGGACACCTCCTAGTGGTGGGGTTGTTAGGAGTGTTTATCAGACCATGTGGACACCTCCTAGTGGTGGGGTTGTTAGGAGTGTTTATCAGACCATATGGACACCTCCTAGTGGTGGGGTTGTTAGGAGTGTTTATCAGACCATGTTGACACCTCCTAGTGGTGGGTTGTTAGGAGTGTTTATCAGACCATGTGGACACCTCCTAGTGGTGGGGTTGTTAGGAGTGTTCATCAGACCATGTGGACACCTCCTAGTGGTGGGGTTGTTAGGAGTGTTTATCAGACCATGTGGACATCTCCTAGTGGTGGGGTTGTTAATAGAACTACCCATCCCGGATCCGGGACAATTGTCATGAACTTACACTAATTAGCATAACGCAATGGACAAAAAATCTTTGAAAATATTCATATTCATGAAATCACAAGTGAAATATTTTGAAACACAGCTTAGCCTTTTGTTAATCACCCTGTCATCTCAGATTTTGAAATGCTTTACAGCCAAAGCAAGACAAGCATTTGTGTAAGTTTATCGATAGCCTAGCATAGCATTATGCAAAGCTCATGTTGGTCACGAAAATCAGAAAAGCAATCAAATTAACAAGAAGGTATTTAAATGGTAATAACCAGACTTTTTTCCAACAGATATTATTGGCAAATGTATTCCAGTAAGTTGTGACATAAGGAATGGATACAATCTCCCTTTGAAATAAAGCAGGTCTGTTGTTCTGAGGGAGCAAGGAGAGAAACAGTTTCCCCATTGGAGAGTCAACTGGATTAAGCGAAGGTAGGTCAACAAGGTGAGGTCTGGTTACACATCTAAATAACATGAGAGTTCCAGATGGAACAGCATCAGAGACTATGGAGAACTCTCTAGGTGTTACAGGGATATTGTAACAAGATAAAAAAAATCCTCATAATTGAGTAACAATCCTTCTGCATTAAAAAGTTGACTTACCAGCAGGATATGATTATTAAACCAGTTCTTCAAAAATGAAGACTTGTTTCTATACAAAATATCCTTATTGTTCCAAATGAAATACCAATGCGGGATTTTTTATATATATATATATATATATATATTAATGAGCACGCTAAGAATACTGTTGTAGGAATCTTATCGGTGTTATAGTTACAAAGTAACACAAAATTGAAGTCACCAAAACGAGAGAAGATATAATGAGGGATGAAATTCCTCAATGAAGTTGGATTCTTTAAGAAATGTTTTTCCCAATTTATCTTTAAAGTATTATTAATAGCAAAATCAACAAAATGTTCAGGACGACAGATGTCCTTATATAATGTGTGTGATTTTCCCAGATGAAGTTGAAAAGCATCTGGTCAACCTCTTTCCCTATTTTGTGGTCAAGATGTAGGGACTGGGCTGCAAACAACTTCTGTATGACTGACGCCTTTAGTGATTTAGTCTAATGCTTTAATATATAACATTCTGCCCTCCGAATTCATATCTAAGGGGCATTTGTCATTAGTGCAAATCTGTTCTGTGAGAATATCTAATAATAATAACTGTGTAAATCAGGATGCATTATGAAAGGACAATAAGAGACGGTGGTAATATGTTTCCTTTTAGAGACTATAATACATGACAACCAGGTCATTTTAGTTTCTCTTAGAATCACAACCTCAGTGGAACAACAGTTTGTCATTTCCCACAGGTACAGTTCTCCTGAACAAACAAGTGCAGGACAGAGGAATAGCAATCCTTACCTTGTTCTAAATTCAATCACCTTCTTCATCCTCATCATTCAGTTCATTGAAATACAGTTTTGAAGTTGCGCACAATTATCAGTTTCTGTTTGGTTTATGCAGCCCATTCATTCACTGTCAGCTACATCAGCCCATTCATTCACTGTCAGCTACATCAGCCCATTCATTCACTGTCAGCTACATCAGCCCATTCATTCATTCACTGTCAGCTACATCAGCCCATTCATTCATTCACTGTCAGCTACATCAGCCCATTCATTCATTCACTGTCAGCTACATCAGCCCATTCATTCATTCACTGTCAGCTACATCAGCCCATTCATTCATTCACTGTCAGCTACATCAGCCCATTCATTCATTCACTGTCAGCTACATCAGCCCATTCATTCACTGTCAGCTACATCAGCCCATTCATTCACTGTCAGCTACATCAGCCCATTCATTCATTCACTGTCAGCTACATCAGCCCATTCATTCACTGTCAGCTACATCAGCCCATTCATTCACTGTCAGCTACATCAGCATTCATTCACTGTCAGCTATATTAGACAAATTAGCGCCTTGGAACCCAGGAGCATAGTCAGTGCTCTAACTCCCCCTTGTGGTGGTGTGGAGCAATGCAATAAGCAGTCAAGCAGAGTAATGTACTAAACTACAAATTACCTCTAAATCCTGCAGCATAATCTCAAAACTAAGTAGATCTATAAGTAGATCTGGAAATAGATCTGGAAATAGATCTGGAAGTAGATCTGGAAGTAGATCTGGAAGTAGATCTGGAAATAACTTCATCTTTAGAAAGCAACACTCAACCTTTCAAGGATAAATTCCTCTGTAACCATTGGTTTCAACTTCTTTTCGTTTATTTTCTTCAATAATAAGTACACACATTGAATGAGCCTATTTTCAGTTGATCCTTAGATATGGTAATCCCAAGGTATGTTACATTTTCCTTAAGTGGAATATTGCAGATAGAGGGATTCACACAGTCTGTAACATATGTCTATCACACACATACAATGTAATCAGACCTGGAGTCAGACTGGGAGGGAGAGCATTATTTACAATGTCATCAGACCTGTTGTCAAACTGGGAGGGAGAGCATTATTTACAATGTAATCAGACCTGGAGTCAACCTGGGAGGGAGAGCATTATTTACAATGTAATCAGACCTGGAGTCAGATTGGGAGGGAGAACATTATTTACAATGTAATCAGACCTGGAGTCAAACTGGGAGGGAGAGCATTATTTACAATGTAATCAGACCTGGAGTCAACCTGGGAGGGAGAGCATTATTTACAATGTAATCAGACCTGGAGTCAGACTGGGAGGGAGAGCATTATTTACAATGTAATCAGACCTGGAGTCAGACTGGGAGGGAGAGCATTATTTACAATGTAATCAGACCTGGAGTCAAACTGAGAGGGAGAGCATTATTTACAATGTAATCAGACCTGGAGTCAGACTGAGAGGGAGAGCATTATTTACAATGTAATCAGACCTGGAGTCAGACTGAGAGGGAGAGCATTATTTACAATGTAATCAGACCTGGAGTCAAACTGGGAGGGAGAGCATTATTTACAATGTAATCAGACCTGGAGTCAGACTGGGAGGGAGAGCATTATTTACAATGTAATCAGACCTGGAGTCAAACTGGGAGGGAGAGCATTATTTACAATGTAATCAGACCTGGAGTCAGACTGGGAGGGAGAGCATTATTTACAATGTAATCAGACCTGGAGTCAAACTGGGAGGGAGAGCAGTATTTACAATGTAATCAGACCTGGAGTCAGACTGGGAGGGAGAGCATTATTTACAATGTAATCAGACCTGGAGTCAGACTGGGAGGGAGAGCATTATTTACAATGTAATCAGACCTGGAATCAGACTGGGAGGGAGAGCATTATTTACAATGTAATCAGACCTGGAGTCAACCTGGGAGGGAGAGCATTATTTACAATGTAATCAGACCTGGAGTCAACCTGGGAGGGAGAGCATTATTTACAATGTAATCAGACCTGGAGTCAAACTGGGAGGGAGAGCATTATTTACAATGTAATCAGACCTGGAATCAGACTGGGAGGGAGAGCATTATTTACAATGTAATCAGACCTGGAGTCAGACTGGGAGGGAGAACATTATTTACAATGCATTCAGAAAAGACCAACAGAAAAGGGACTAACTGTTCTGGAAACAGTTGTGTAAAACTCAGCAGATATACCATCAGTCCCAGGAGACTTATTATTTTTAAGTTGTTCAATAGAATAAATGATGTGTTCAACTATAACAGGGTCATGACACTGTTCCCTGTCAGCCTCACCAACTGATTTCACATCCCCCAGACAATCAAAACAAAGAGTTGAGGACACCTCACGATACTGTAGAAGATGAGGACACCTCACGATACTGTAGAAGATGAGGACACCTCACAATACTGTAGAAGATGAGGACACCTCACAATAGTGTAGAAGATGCGGACACCTCACGATACTGTAGAAGATGAGGACACCTCACAATACTGTAGAAGATGAGGACACCTCACAATACTGTAGAAGATGAGGACACCTCACGATACTGTAGAAGATGAGGACACCTCACGATACTGTAGAAGATGAGGACACCTCACAATAGTGTAGAAGATGAGGACACCTCACAATACTGTAGAAGATGAGGACACCTCACAATACTGTAGAAGATGAGGACACCTCACAATACTGTAGAAGATGAGGACACCTCACAATACTGTAGAAGATGAGGACACCTCACAATACTGTAGAAGATGAGGACACCTCACAATACTGTAGAAGATGAGGACACCTCACAATACTGTAGAAGATGAGGACACCTCACAGTACTGTAGAAGATGAGGACACCTCACAATACTATAGAAGATGAGGACACCTCACAATACTGTAGAAGATGAGGACACCTCACGATACTGTAGAAGATGAGGACACCTCACGATACTGTAGAAGATGAGGACACCTCACAATACTGTAGAAGATGAGGACACCTCACAATAGTGTAGAAGATGCGGACACCTCACGATACTGTAGAAGATGAGGACACCTCACAATACTGTAGAAGATGAGGACACCTCACAATACTGTAGAAGATGAGGACACCTCACGATACTGTAGAAGATGAGGACACCTCACGATACTGTAGAAGATGAGGACACCTCACAATAGTGTAGAAGATGCGGACACCTCACGATACTGTAGAAGATGAGGACACCTCACAATACTGTAGAAGATGAGGACACCTCACAATACTGTAGAAGATGAGGACACCTCACAATACTGTAGAAGATGAGGACACCTCACAATACTGTAGAAGATGAGGACACCTCACAATACTGTAGAAGATGAGGACACCTCACAATACTGTAGAAGATGAGGACACCTCACAGTACTGTAGAAGATGAGGACACCTCACAATACTGTAGAAGATGAGGACACCTCACAATACTGTAGAAGATGAGGACACCTCACGATACTGTAGAAGATGAGGACACCTCACAATACTGTAGAAGATGAGGACACCTCACGATACTGTAGAAGATGAGGACACCTCACAATAGTGTAGAAGATGCGGACACCTCACGATACTGTAGAAGATGAGGACACCTCACAATACTGTAGAAGATGAGGACACCTCACAATACTGTAGAAGATGAGGACACCTCACAATACTGTAGAAGATGAGGACACCTCACAATACTGTAGAAGATGAGGACACCTCACAATACTGTAGAAGATGAGGACACCTCACAATACTGTAGAAGATGCAACTGAAGATGGAGATTAATGTGGGTTCATCTGTGATGAGACCAGTCATATTTTTTGCTGAATTGTATTATTTTTAGAGTGGTATTTTCTAACCTGTTTATCTCCATCTGGACCAACTCATGTTTTAATTTAGAGCTATTAAGCTTCCAATAGGATGCTCTGCCAGGGCCATTATCAGAGATAAACAGTGTAATGTCAGTATAAACAGCTCTATGGTCAGTAAGGGCCATTATCAGAGATAAACAGTGTAATGCCAGTATAAACAGCTCTATGATCAGTAAGGGCCATTATCAGAGATAAACAGTGTAATGTCAGTATAAACAGCTCTATGATCAGTAAGGGCCATTATCAGAGATAAACAGTGTAATGTCAATATAAACATATACAAATTGAAATCCCCACCTACTATAAGTAAAGCATTAAGGAACTTGGTTAGCCTACTATAAGTAAAGCATTAGGGAACTTGGTTAGCCTACTATAAGTAAAGCATTAGGGAACTTGGTTAGCCTACTATAAGTAAAGCATTAGGGAACTTGGTTAGCCTACTATAAGTAAAGCATTAGGGAACTTGGTTAGCCTACTATAAGTAAAGCATTAGGGAACTTGGTTATCCTACTATAAGTAAAGCATTAGGGAACTTGGTTAGCCTACTATAAGTAAAGCATTAGGGAACTTGGTTAGCCTACTATAAGTAAAGCATTAGGGAACTTGGTTAGCCTACTATAAGTAAAGCATTAGGGAACTTGGTTAGCCTACTATAAGTAAAGCATTAGGGAACTTGGTTAGCCTACTATAAGTAAAGCATTAGGGAACTTGGTTAGCCTACTATAAGTAAAGCATTAGGGAACTTGGTTAGCCTACTATAAGTAAAGCATTAGGGAACTTGGTTAGCCTACTATAAGTAAAGCATTAGGGAACTTGGTTAGCCTACTATAAGTAAAGCATTAGGGAACTTGGTTAGCCTACTATAAGTAAAGCATTAGGGAACTTGGTTAGCCTACTATAAGTAAAGCATTAGGGAACTTGGTTAGCCTACTATAAGTAAAGCATTAGGGAACTTGGTTAGCCTACTATAAGTAAAGCATTAGGGAACTTGGTTAGCCTACTATAAGTAAAGCATTAGGGAACTTGGTTAGCCTACCATAAGTAAAGCATTAGGGAACTTGGTTAGCCTACTATAAGTAAAGCATTAGGGAACTTGGTTAGCCTACTATAAGTAAAGCATTAGGGAACTTGGTTAGCCTACTATAAGTAAAGCATTAGGGAACTTGGTTAGCCTACCATAAGTAAAGCATTAGGGAACTTGGTTAGCCTACTATAAGTAAAGCATTAGGGAACTTGGTTAGCCTACTATAAGTAAAGCATTAGGGAACTTGGTTAGCCTACCATAAGTAAAGCATTAGGGAACTTGGTTAGCCTACTATAAGTAAAGCATTAGGGAACTTGGTTAGCCTACTATAAGTAAAGCATTAGGGAACTTGGTTAGCCTACTATAAGTAAAGCATTAGGGAACTTGGTTAGCCTACTATAAGTAAAGCATTAGGGAACTTGGTTAGCCTACTATAAGTAAAGCATTAGGGAACTTGGTTAGCCTACTATAAGTAAAGCATTAGGGAACTTGGTTAGCCTACCATAAGTAAAGCATTAGGGAACTTGGTTAGCCTACTATAAGTAAAGCATTAGGGAACTTGGTTAGCCTACTATAAGTAAAGCATTAGGGAACTTGGTTAGCCTACCATAAGTAAAGCATTAGGGAACTTGGTTAGCCTACTATAAGTAAAGCATTAGGGAACTTGGTTAGCCTACTATAAGTAAAGCATTAGGGAACTTGGTTAGCCTACTATAAGTAAAGCATTAGGGAACTTGGTTAGCCTACTATAAGTAAAGCATTAGGGAACTTGGTTAGCCTACTATAAGTAAAGCATTAGGGAACTTGGTTAGCCTACTATAAGTAAAGCATTAGGGAACTTGGTTAGCCTACTATAAGTAAAGCATTAGGGAACTTGGTTAGCCTACTATAAGTAAAGCATTAGGGAACTTGGTTAGCATACTATAAGTAAAGCATTAGGGAACTTGGTTAGCCTACTATAAGTAAAGCATTAGGGAACTTGGTTAGCCTACTATAAGTAAAGCATTAGGGAACATGGTTAGCCTACTATAAGTAAAGCATTAGGGAACTTGGTTAGCCTACTATAAGTAAAGCATTAGGGAACTTGGTTAGCCTACTATAAGTAAAGCATTAGGGAACTTGGTTAGCCTACTATAAGTAAAGCATTAGGGAACTTGGTTATCCTACTATAAGTAAAGCATTAGGGAACTTGGTTAGCCTACTATAAGTAAAGCATTAGGGAACTTGGTTAGCCTACTATAAGTAAAGCATTAGGGAACTTGGTTAGCCTACTATAAGTAAAGCATTAGGGAACTTGTTTAGCCTACTATAAGTAAAGCATTAGGGAACTTGATTAGCCTACTATAAGTAAAGCATTAGGGAACTTGATTAGCCTACTATAAGTAAAGCATTAGGGAACTTGGTTAGCCTACTATAAGTGAAGCATTAGGGAACTTGGTTAGCCAATGGAGAAGACGCTTTTCCAAAGATTCAAGTCACTGATCATTTTCAAGTTTGGAATTGAACCAATAAATGTTGGTAATAATGATGAGGTCGTTACAGTTGATGACAAGACACAGAAAGTGACCAATAGGGTCCCAGTCTGAGTGTAAAATACTTCCATTGAACTGATTCATTAGAGTGGGGACTCCAGCAGAGAGGTCAGAACCAGGAGACACAAATCATTTCCCCACTGAGATCTGTAGAAGTTGACATCAATCTGTTTTAAGCTGTTTGGCAAATATAAAAATAAGGCCTTGTGCTTTACATGATTTCTTAACCCCCCGGCATTGAGTGAAACTATAGACAACGACAAACTGGAATGCAGAACAGAAAGTACTATGAGATAAACAACATTTACAAACTCCAGTAAAACTGATAAGAAACCAGAGCTGCACAACATATAGATTTAAATGATTGTTATGCTGACACTATTCTCACTCAAAGATAACGGTCAGACCTCCATATAGATTTAAATGATTGTTATAATGACACTATTCTCACTCAAAGATTACTGTCAGACCTAGAATCAAAGATCTCACTGCCTTTACTGCAGGTAAAAAGAGCAAAAAGTCAGAGAAAAAAAACAAAAATATCCATTACTCTAGAAGTCCTGTGCAGTTAGATAGAACAAACCTTCTCCAATCAGATATCACTAAAGTTCCATCACAGAACCCGGGAGTGAGATCTGCTCACATCAGAGGGAGATATCTAGGTAGTCTATGTTGACCATCAGTCAGTCTATGGCAGTAGTCAAGGAGGAAGGCTGATTTCAGATCCATGGATGAAAGCCCTCTGATGAAGTAAGCCCTGTAACGTAGAGACGCTGGGAGTCTGGAAGCAAGTGGTGAGTTTTACAATAAACGGAATATGGACCAATACAGGAAACAAGAGTCAATACTGCCTGGGGAACAAGAGTAACCTACAGACATGAAACATAGTCAATACTGCCTGGGGAACAAGAGTAACCTACAGACATGAAACATAGTCAATACTGCCTGGGGAACAAGAGTAACCTACAGACATGGAACATAGTTAATACTGCCTGGGGAACAAGAGTAACCTTCAGACATGAAACATAGTCAATACTGCCTGGGGAACAAGAGTAACCTACGGACATGAAACATAGTCAATACTGCCTGGGGAACAAGAGTAACCTACAGACATGAAACATAGTCAATACTGCCTGGGTAATGAACCTAAGGGAGTGCCAGATAAAGGGGAGGTAATCAGTGAGGTAATGGGGTCCAGGTGTGCCTCATGATGAAGCGCAGGTGTGTCTAATGATGGATGCCAGGTGCGTCTAATGATTGATGCCAGGTGCGTCTTATGATTGATGCCAGGTGCGTCTAATGATTGATGCCAGGTGCGTCTAATGATTGATGCCAGGTGCATCTAATGATTGATGCCAGGTGTGTGTAATGATGGATGCCAGGTGCATCTAATGATGGATGCCAGGTGTGTCTAATGATGGATGCCAGGTGCGTCTAATGATGGGACCACCCCAACCCACCCTCCATCCCCTCCTGGACCACCCCAACCCCTCCTGGGACCACCCCAACCCACCCTCCAACCCCTCCTGGGACCACCCCAACCCACCCTCCAACCCCTCCTGGGACCACCCCAACCCACCCTCCAACCCCTCCTGGGACCACCCAACCCTCCAACCCCTCCTGGGACCACCCCAACCCACCCTCCAACCCCTCCTGGGACCACCCCAACCCACCCTTAAACCCCTCCTGGGACCAACCCACCCTCCAACCCCTCCTGGGACCACCCAAACCCACCCTCCAACCCCTCCTGGGACCACCCCAACCCACCCTCCAACCCCTCCTGGGACCACCTCACCCCCCAACCCCTCCTGGGACCACCCCAACCCACCCTCCAACCCTTCTGGGACCCCCCCCAACCCACCCAACCTGATCTCCATGAAATTAATACTAAATGAAGTTGTGATAAAATCAGTAAGTCCACATTTGTACAAAAATTATAATGAAGGTCAATCTGTTGAATAAAAACCACACTTTATGGTTTCAGCTGCAGAGAACCAGCTGTCAATTGTTATTTGGCCCCAAAGATCCCAGCAGTGGATGGTTGATAATAAATTATATGTATAAAGGTGCTGATCCAATGAGGTGTGGTGGTAGACCCATGAATCCTAACAGTGTATAAAGTGCTGATCCAATGAGGTGAGGTTGTAGACCTATGGATCCTAACAGTGTATAAAGTGCTGATCCAATGAGGTTGTAGACCCATGGATCCGAACAGTGTATAATGTGCTGATCCAATGAGGTGTGGTTGTAGACCTATGGATCCTAACAGTGTATAAAGTGCTGATCCAATGAGGTGTGGTGGTAGACCCATGGATCCTAACAGTGTATAAAGTGCTGATCCAATGAGGTGTGTTGGTAGACCCATGGATCCTAACAGTGTATAAAGTGCTGATCCAATGAGGTTGTAGACCCATGGATCCGAACAGTGTATAATGTGCTGATCCAATGAGGTGTGGTGGTAGACCCATGGATCCTAACAGTGTATAAAGTGCTGATCCAATGAGGTTGTAGACATCTTAGATCCAACATCTTTTTAGCTGCTGTCAAACCTGACAACATTAAAGGTATTTTCTGTAATGATAGTGGTGAATGATCATTAAGTGATAACAGTTTGGGTGAACAAGGTAAGATGACATCCATTACAGCAGATAAGACAGAGGGAACCTCTTTCCAAAACATGTCATGAAAAGCATGAAAAGATGAATGTCATGAAAAACATGGAAAGCGTGCTCAGAGTAAACTGCCTGCTACTCAGGACCAGATGCTAGGATATGCATATTAGTAGATTTCGATAGAAAACACTATGACGTTTCTAAAACGTTTTGAATGATGTCTGTGAGTATAACAGAACTCATATGGCAGGCAGAAACCTGAGACAAAATCCACCAGGAAGTGGGAAATCTGAGGTTTGTAGTTTTTCAAGTCATTGCCTACGAATATACAGTGTCTGTGGGGTCATATTGCACTTCCTAAGGCTTCCACTAGATGTCAACAGTCTTTAGGACCTTGTTTGATGCTTCTTCTGTGAAGAATGTGGGAAGTAGAGCTCTTTGAGTCAGGTGTATGGCTGATGACGCGCTGATGATGCGCGTTCACGTGAGAGTGACCTGCTTTCCATTGCATTTCTGAAGACAAAGGAATTCTCCGGTTGGAACATTATTGAAGATTTATGATAAAAACATCCTAAAGATTGATTCTATACATCGTTTGACATGTTTCTGCGAACTGTAATATGACTTTTCTTCTGAACTTTCGCCTGGACCTGCCCGCGTGTCGTGAGTTTGGATTTGTGAACTGAACGCGCTAACAAAGGAGGTATTTGTACATAAATGATGGACTACATCGAACAAAACAAATATTTCTTGCGGAACTGGGATTCCTGGGAGTGCATTCTGATGAAGATCATCAAAGGTAAGTGAATATTTATAACGCTATTTCTGACTTCTGTTGACTCCAACATGGCGGATATCTGTATGGCTCTTGATTTGTTGTCTGAGCGCCGTACTCAGATTATTGTATGGTTTGCTTTTTCCGTAAGTTTAAAACAAAAATCTGACACAGCGGTTGCATTAAAGAGAAGTATATCTCTAATTCTGTGCATAACACTTGTATCTTATATTAACGTTTATGATGAATATTTCTGTAAATTGATGTGGCTCTCTGAAAAATCACTGAATGTTTTGGAAGCAAAACATTACTGAGCGTAAAGCGCCAATGTAAACTGAGATTTTTGGATAAAAATATGCACCTTATCGAACAAAACATACATGTATTGTGTAACATGAAGTCCTATGAGTGTCATCTGATGAAGATCATCAAAGGTTAGTGATTCATTTGATCTCTATTTCTGCTTTTTGTGACTCCTCTCTTTGGCTGGAAAAATGGCTGTGTTTTTTTGTGAGTAGGTGCAGACCTAACATAATCGTTTGGTGTGCTTTCGTCGTAAAGCCTTTTTGAAATCGGACACTGTGGTGGGATTAACAGCAAGTTTAGCTTTAAAATGGCGTATAATACTTGTATGTTTGAGGAATTTTAATTATGAGATTTCTGTTGTTTGAATTTGGCGCCCTGCAATTTCACTGGATGTTGGTCAGGTGGGACGTTAGAGAGATAATCAAGTTGTTTTCCAGACCTGGCATCCGTCTCGGGTCCTTTTCATGACGATGTTAAATCTCTCTCTTAGCTAGCTCAACTCTGCACTTGCCTCTGCTAGTAATACACTGTGCTAACATTAGCCTAGACCACAGAAAACCACAGAAAATAACAGTTTTAAACAGTTGTAAAAACCAACTTCTTCCAGACAGAATAGTTCCTGTAGATTCAGACTCATCGCCAATCTTTTGTAATGTTTTGTTGGTTTCATAACCACGTCTGTATAACAATTCAATAATGATGAGACTGGCGACAGGAATCAGTTCAACCATTTATCTGGAACGTGATCATCTCTACACATACAAACCCCCATGATGCTCTGCGGCACAACCCCAATACACAACAAATACATCATACATAAGTAAATGGACAGTAAACAAAACTCAGAGGACTTTAAATGTTCAGTTGTAGAAAGTAGAGCCATGGGACAGGGTCAGAAATGTCAGTATGTTTGATACCTGGTTACAGAGGTGACATAACAAGCATAAGGTCCATTATAACACAGTGAAGTAGGGCCATGGGACAGGGTCAGAAAGGTCAGTATGTTTGATACCTGGTTACAGAGGTGACATAACAAGCATAAGGTCCATTATTACACAGTGAAGTAGAGGTGGGAGCTAAAAGCAGACATGGACAGTGAGACGGTGTGAGGAGGTCAGGGGTCAAACACTAGATCAGGACAGGTAGAAATGGCAGGGCTGGAAATAGACAGAGACACATTCTGATCATGGCTCAGTCCTGACCTGAGACACCCAATCAGAAGATGTCATAACAAAGTCCTGACCTGAGACACCCAATCAGAAGATGTCATAACAAAGTCCTGACCTGAGACACCCAATCAGAAGATGTCATAACAAAGTCCTGACCTGAGACACCCAATCAGAAGATGTCATAACAAAGTCCTGACCTGAGACACCCAATCAGAAGATGTCATAACAAAGTCCTGGCCAGTATGCTATATGGGATTTCCTTTCATCAAAACCCAGAACATTTAAATGAGGTCATCTGTCAATAAAAAGTTACTTTAGAGCTTTAGTTGTTGTGTCCAGTGTGTGTGTCACTGACAGAGGGACACTGAATCATCATCATCCCAAACCCAAAACCCTGGATAGAGGGGCTCAGTGAATGTGGAGGTGAATGTGATCAGGTGGGTCAGTGTGTCAGAGGAGGCTCTATAGAAGGACAGAGTTCACGCTGGCCAGTCCAGATACACTCCTACTCTGTGGGGGCTGGAGGGGCAGATGTCTATGGTAGTGGGTTTATTATTGTGACAGGCAGAGTAACTGTTGTCAGAGCAGAACAGACCTCAAATCTCTCTGGGTGATCAGGATACGGCTGCTTCTCTCTCCTACATGTCACCTTTCTGTTCTCCTCAGACAGAGAGAGGTGGCTGTTTACTGTGTTTAGGTTCAGGGTGAGATCACAGACATCTGATGGATGAGAACAGAGAGAGCAGAGAACAGAAAGAGCGAGCAGAGAGAACTCTGTTGCTATAGTGACCCTGCATTACAACACTCTTGCTATAGTGACCCTGCATCACAACACTATGTTGCTATAGTGACCCTGCATCACAACAATATGTTACTATAGTGACCCTGCATCACAACACTCTGTTGCTATAGTGACCCTGCATTACAACACTCTGTTGCTATAGTGACCCTACAACACAACACTCTGTTGCTATAGTAAACCTGCATCACAACACTCTGTTACTATAGTAACCCTGCATCACAACACTCTGTTGCTAT
Organism: Oncorhynchus mykiss; assembly: GCF_013265735.2. Lineage (NCBI taxonomy): Eukaryota > Metazoa > Chordata > Actinopteri > Salmoniformes > Salmonidae > Oncorhynchus > Oncorhynchus mykiss. Next base: position 101,149,846 of record NC_048576.1, read on the forward strand.
AGTAACCCTGCATTACAACACTCTGTTGCTATAGTGACCCTGCATTACAACACTCTGTTGCTATAGTAACCCTGCATTACAACACTCTGTTGTACTAATTGTACAATTTGTTTAATTCTATTCCACATATTTAATTGTTTTGTATTTCATTTCATATTTGTTTCATGTTTCAACCAGTCGCAGGTTAACATCAACCTGACAGAGGAAACGTTAAATCAATAAACAAACTGTTTTCACAATTAACAGCCTTTTCTTGTTTCAACCAGTCGCAGGTTAACATCAACCTGACAGAGGAAACGTTAAATCAAATCCCTCCGAAGATGGTGCCTCTTCCTGTTCGGGCGGCGCTCGGCGGTCGTCTACTAGCTGATCCCCTTTTCTGTTTCATTTAGTTTAGTTGCACCTGTTTGTTGTTTGGGTTTTGGGCTGTTTAAACCCCGTCGGCCCGCTGGCTTTTCTGTTCATGTGGATTATTGTGGATTCCGTTTTTCCGGACAGTTCCGTCCTGTTTGTTGGGTTGCGCCCTTGTGTTTGGCCGTTACTCTGTTCTTGGAATAAAGATCCACGTTTTGAACTACCCTGCTCTCTGCCCCTGACTCCTCCACCCAGAAGATCCATGTTTTGAACCCTGCTCTCTGCCCCTGACTCCTCCACCCAGAAGATCCATGTTTTGAATCCTGCTCTCTGCCTGACTCCTCCACCCAGAAGATCCACGTTTTGAACCCTGCTCTCTGCGCCTGACTCCTCCACCCAGAAGATCCACGTTTTGAACCCTGCTCTCTGCGCCTGACTCCTCCACCCAGAAGATCCACGTTTTGAACCCTGCTCTCTGCCCCTGACTCCTCCACCCAGAAGATCCACGTTTTGAACCCTGCTCTCTGCGCCTGACTCCTCCACCCAGAAGCCTTTACAATTACAAAATTGTTTTCACAATTAACAGGCTTTTTCTTGTTTCAAGTCTGTTTTATTATGAAAAGTACAATATATCCTTGTATACTTGTACAACTATGGAGCGCATGTCCATATATAACTGTATATAATTGTACAAATGATCACATTGGTATTTTACCGGTGTTATTGTAATAAGTCCTGGGTCAAGGTCCTCACAATTTTAGGAAGACGTGTGTGTGTGTGTGTGTGTGTGTGTGTTTGAGTGTGTGTCCAGTGTGTGTGTGTGAGTATGTGTCCTGTGTGTGTGTCCAGTGTGTGTTTGTCCAGTGTGTCTGTGTCCAGTGTGTGTGTCCAGTGTGTGTGTGTGTGTGTGTGTCCAGTGTGTGTGTCCAGTGTGTGTGTGTGTGTGTGTCCAGTGTGCGTGTGTGTCCAGTGTGCGTGTGTGTGTGTCCAGTGTGTGTGTCCAGTGTGTGTGTGTGTGTGTGTCCAGTGTGTGTGTGTCCTGTATGGAACCATCATATGTCTGTTCTTGACCTCTCCTCTGTGAGTTCAGGGTATTTGAGATGGGAGTATCTAGAAGGGTACCTCTCCTCTGTGAGTTCAGGGTATTTGAGATGGGAGAAAATTGATCTGGATCTTTCAAGTTAAAAGGCACTTTGTAACCTTTCTGTGGTTTGTCATGTCGACTAGGGGACCTTTGCTATAAAATATCTCAGTTGCTATTTTATTGTATTCATTTATACTTGTATATGATATTATTTATACACTGAACTGATCTGAGGATCAAAGAGATGAAGCTCATATTATTAAAAGATGTAGTTTAAGTAATTAACTCTGACTGGTGTAAACTCTCATCATTTGGTTTATCCAGTGTGTCCAGCAGGTGTGTGTGTCTCCAGCAGGTGTGTGTGTGTCCAGTGTGAGTGTGTGTGTGTCCAGTGTGAGTGTGTGTGTGTCCATCAGGTGTGTGTGTCCAGCAGGTATGTGTGTGTGTCCAGTGTGAGTGTGTGTGTCCAGTGTGTGTCTGAGTCCAGTGTGTGTGTGTGTCCAGCAGGTGTGTGTGTGTGACCAGTGTGAGTGTGTGTGTGTCCAGTGTGTGTGTGTGTGTGTGTGTGTCCATCAGGTGTGTGTGTCCAGCAGGTGTGTGTGTGTGTCCAGTGTGAGTGTGTGTGTGTCCATCAGGTGTGTGTGTCCAGCAGGTGTGTGTGTGTGTCCAGTGTGAGTGTGTGTGTGTCCATCAGGTGTATGTGTCCAGCAGGTGTGTGTGTGTGTCCAGCAGGTGTGTGTGTGTGTGTGTCCAGTGTGAGTGTGTGTGTCCAGTATGTGTCTGAGTCCAGTGTGTGTGTGTGTGTGTGTGTGTGTCCATCAGGTGTTTGTGTCCAGCAGGTGTGTGTGACCAGTGTGAGTGTGTGTGTGTCCAGTGTGTCCAGCAGGTGTGTGTGTCCAGTGTGTGTGTCCAGCAGGTGTGAGTGTGTGTGTGTCCATCAGGTGTGTGTCCAGCAGGTGTGTGTGTGTGTCCAGTGTGAGTGTGTGTGTCCATCAGGTGTGTGTGTCCATCAGGTGTGTGTGTGTGTCCAGTGTGAGTGTGTGTGTCCATCAGGTGTGTGTGTCCAGCAGGTGTGTGTGTGTGTCCATCAGGTGTGTGTGTGTGTCCATCAGGTGTGTGTGTGTGTGTGTGTCCAGTGTGTGTCTGAGTCCAGTGTGTGTGTGTGTGTGTGTCCATCAGGGGTGTGTGTCCAGCAGGTGTGTGTGTGTGTGACCAGTGTGAGTGTGTGTGTGTCCAGTGTGTGTCTGAGTCCAGTGTGTGTGTCCATCAGGTGTGTGTGTCCAGTGTGAGTGTGTGTGTGTGTGTCCAGTGTGTCCAGCAGGTGTGTGTGTGTGTCCAGTGTGAGTGTGTGTGTGTCCATCAGGTGTGTGTGTCCAGCAGGTGTGAGTGTGTGTGTCCAGTGTGAGTGTGTGTGTCCATCAGGTGTGTGTGTCCAGCAGGTGTGTGTGTGTGTCCATCAGGTGTGTGTCCAGCAGGTGTGTGTGTGTGTCCAGTGTGAGTGTGTGTGTCCATCAGGTGTGTGTGTCCAGCAGGTGTGTGTGTGTGTCCATCAGGTGTGCGTGTCCAGCAGGTGTGTGTGTCCAGCAGGTGTGTGTGTCCAGTGTGAGTGTGTGTGTGTCCAGTGTGTGTCTGAGTCCAGTGTGTGTGTGTGTGTGTCCATCAGGGGTGTGTGTCCAGCAGGTGTGTGTGTGTGACCAGTGTGAGTGTGTGTGTGTCCAGTGTGTGTCTGAGTCCAGTGTGTGTGTGTGTGTGTGTGTCTCCATCAGGTGTGTGTGTCCAGCAGGTGTTTGAGTCCAGTGTGAGTGTGTGTGTGTGTCCAGCAGGTGTGTGTGTGTTTGTCTAGTGTGTGTGTGTTTGTCCAGTGTGTGTGTGTGTTTGTCCAGTGTGTGTGTGTGTGTGTCCAGTGTGTGTGTATGTATGTATGTATGTATGTATGTATGTATGTATGTGTGTGTGTCCAGCAGGTGTGTGTGTTTGTCCAGTGTCTGTGTGTGTGTTTGTCCAGTGTGTGTGTGTGTGTTTGACCAGTGTCTGTGTGTTTGTCCAGTGTGTGTGTGTGTGTGTGTGTGTGATTGTCCAGTGTGTGTGATTGTCCAGTGTGTGTGTGTGTGTGTGTCCAGTGTGTGTGTGTGTGTGTCCAGTGTGTGTGTGTGTGTGTGTGTGTGTGTGTGTGTGTGTGTGTGTGTGTCCAGTGTGTGTGTGTGTGTGAGTCCTGTGTGTGTGTGTGTGAGTCCTGTGTGTGTGTGTGTGAGTCCTGTGTGTGTGTGTCCAGTGTGTAATGTTGTGTGTGTATGTGTGTCCAGTGTGTGTGTGTGTGTCCAGTGTGTGTGTGTGTGTCCAGTGTGTGTGTGTGTATCACTGACAGAGGGACACTGAGTCGCCATCACCCCAAACCCCAAACCCTGGATAGAGGGGCTCAGTGAATGTGGAGGTGAATGTGATCAGGTGGGTCAGTGTGTCAGAGGAGGCTCTATAGAAGGACAGAGTGCCGGCTGGCCAGTCCAGATACACTCCTACTCTGTGGGATCTGGAGGGAGGGATGTCTATAGTAGTGGGATTATTATTGTGCCTGGCAGAGTAACTGTCGTCAGAGCAGATCAGACTCCAGGACTTGTCATTCCATCCAAGCCAACAGTCCTTAACCCCTCCTCTCCTGTTGATTCCTTTATATGTCACTCCTATAACAGCCCCTCTCCCACTCCACTCTACCTCCCAGTAACAGCGCCCAGTCAGACCCTCTCTACACAGCACCTGTCCACAGTCCTCAAATCTCTCTGGGTGATCAGGATACGGCTGCTTCTCTCTCCTACATGTCACCTTTCTGTTCCCCTCAGACAGAGAGAGGTTTCTGTTTACTGTGTTTGGGTCCAGTGTGAGATCACAGACATCTGATGGATGAAACCAGACACAATATTAGAAATCATCATCATTCACATTAGAATGTTAACTCACTTTTCACTAATTCATTTAATGTAGATGTTTCTAGGTATCAAAAGGAGAAGTTAAGGTAACTTGAGACTTGTTGAATGATCATATGTTATACTGTATGGTAATATAAAAACACACTTATTCCCATTAATCACACACACACACACACATTGTCAAAGCAACTAAACTTTGGTGTCCCTGATTTCTGCTTCTGTAGAACTACAGCTGATATTTAATATGACCAAGTCAGTAATGATGGTGGTCTTTGACTTTGACTTAACTTGAATTAAGACTTATTCTTAGTCATATTCTTCACAGCAGTCAACACTCACGTTTTCTAAGCCCAGGTTTCATTCTGTTCTCTCCACCATGTTCCACACTGTAGCAGTAAGCAGAAGAACAGACAGTCATTGAGGGATACACCTGAACTCACACACACACACACACACGTATATAGCATTTATCAAGCGAATGTTTGTCTGTGTGTGTGTGTGTGTGTGTGTGTGTGTTTGAGAGAGTCCAGTGTGTGTGTGTGTGTGTCCTGTGTGTGTGTCCAGTTTGTCTGTGTGTGTGTATGTGTGTGTCCAGTGTGTGTGTCCAGTGTGTGTGTGTGTGTATGTGTGTGTCAGTGTGTGTGTGTCCAGTGTGTGTGTTTGTCCATTGTGTTTCTGTGTGTGTGTCCAGTGTGTGTGTGTGTGTGTGTGTGTGTGTCAGTGTGTGTGTGTCAGTGTGTGTGTGTGTCAGTGTGTGTGTGTCAGTGTGTGTGTGTCAGTGTGTGTCCAGTGTGTGTGTGTGTGTGTGAGTGTTTGTGTGTGTGTGTGAGTGTTTGTGTGTGTCCTGTGTCCTGTGTTTGTCCAGTGTGTGTCCAGTGTGTGTGTGTGTGTGTGTGTGTGTGAGTCCAGCGTGTGTGTGTCCTGTGTGTGTTTGTACAGTGTGTGTGTGTGAGTGTCCTGTGTGTGTGTGTGTGTGTGTCCTGTGTGTGTGTGTTTCCAATTTGTCTGTGTGTGTCCAGTGTGTGTTTGTCCAGTGTGTGTGTGAGTGTTTGTGTGTGTGTGAGTGTTTGTGTGTGTCCTGTGTTTGTCCAGTGTGTGTCCTGTGTGTGTGTGTCATTGAGAGATTTACACTGGACACACACACTGCACATACATTGGATCCACACACTGAACTCACACACACACACACACACTGAACTCACACACACAACTTTGTCCAAGTCGTGGTAAGAATGTTTTTAACTAGCCTGATAAGTCAAACATGTCTGATATGACCATTGACATAAACCCTCTACATACTTGAGTTTCTCCAGTCTGCAGTGCGGATCCTCCAGTCCAGCAGAGAGCAGTCTGACTCCTGAGTCTCCTGGGTGATTGCAGCTCAGGTCCAGCTCTCTCAGGTGTGAGGGGTTTGACTTCAGAGCTGAGACCAGAGAAGCACAGCCTTCCTCTGTGACTAGACAGCCTGACAGCCTGCAAAGAGTCAAATCAATTTAAAACCACACTGATATTCTTTGGTGGTGAAAATAGTGGCAGTATATTTTTTCAACATATTCAGATAAATCAGTGTCCTGAAACCTGCCATATCTATTCATAAAATAGTGTATCATCATAAAAAAATGACAAATGATCAAAGTATTGACTGTAGATGTCCTGACCTTAGTTAACTTTGTTTTCTTAATTATTTTAGTTAGGTCAGGGTGTAACGAGGGCTTGTTTAGTTTATATACATCAGGGTGTGACGAGGGCTTGTTAGTTTATATACATCAAGGTGTGACGAGGGCTTGTTTAGTTTATATACATCAGGGTGTGATGAGGGCTTGTTTAGTTTATATACATCAGGGTGTGATGAGGGCTTGTTAGTTTATATACATCAGGGTGTAACGAGGGCTTGTTTAGTTTATATACATCAGGGTGTGACGAGGGCTTGTTAGTTTATATACATCAGGGTGTGACGAGGGCTTGTTTAGTTTATATACATCAGGGTGTGACGAGGGCTTGTTTAGTTTATATACATCAGGGTGTGATGAGGGCTTGTTTAGTTTATATACATCAGGGTGTGACGAGGGCTTGTTAGTTTATATACATCAGGGTGTGACGAGGGCTTGTTTAGTTTATATACATCAGGGTGTGATGAGGGCTTGTTAGTTTATATACATCAGGGTGTGACGAGGGCTTGTTTAGTTTATATACATCAGGGTGTGACGAGGGCTTGTTAGTTTATATACATCAGGGTGTGATGAGGGCTTGTTAGTTTATATACATCAGGGTGTGATGAGGGCTTGTTAGTTTATATACATCAGGGTGTGACGAGGGCTTGTTAGTTTATATACATCAGGGTGTGATGAGGGCTTGTTAGTTTATATACATCAGGGTGTGATGAGGGCTTGTTAGTTTATATACATCAGGGTGTGATGAGGGCTTGTTAGTTTATATACATCAGGGTGTGACGAGGGCTTGTTAGTTTATATACATCAGGGTGTGACGAGGGCTTGTTAGTTTATATACATCAGGGTGTGATGAGGGCTTGTTAGTTTATATACATCTATGGGGTGTGATGAGGGCTTGTTTAGTTTATATACATCAGGGTGTGACGAGGGCTTGTTAGTTTATATACATCAGGGTGTGATGAGGGCTTGTTAGTTTATATACATCTATGGGGTGTGATGAGGGCTTGTTTAGTTTATATACATCAGGGTGTGACGAGAGCTTGTTAGTTTATATACATCAAGGTGTGACGAGGGCTTGTTTAGTTTATATACATCAAGGTGTGATGAGGGCTTGTTTAGTTTATATACATCTATGGGGTGTGATGAGGGCTTGTTTAGTTTATATACATCAGGGTGTGATGAGGGCTTGTTTAGTTTATATACATCAGGGTGTGACGAGGGCTTGTTTAGTTTATATACATCAGGGTGTGACGAGGGCTTGTTTAGTTTATATACATCAGGGTGTGACGAGGGCTTGTTTAGTTTATATACATCAGGGTGTGATGAGGGCTTGTTTAGTTTATATACATCAGGGTGTGATGAGGGCTTGTTTAGTATTTATACATCAGGGTGTGACGAGGGCTTGTTTAGTTTATATACATCAGGGTGTGACGAGGGCTTGTTTAGTTTATATACATCAGGGTGTGATGAGGGCTTGTTTAGTTTATATACATCAGGGTGTGATGAGGGCTTGTTTAGTATTTATACATCAGGGTGTGACGAGGGCTTGTTTAGTTTATATACATCAGGGTGTGACGAGGGCTTGTTTAGTTTATATACATCAGGGTGTGATGAGGGCTTGTTTAGTTTATATACATCAGGGTGTGATGAGGGCTTGTTTAGTATTTATACATCAGGGTGTGATGAGGGCTTGTTTAGTTTATATACATCAGGGTGTGACGAGGGCTTGTTTAGTTTATATACATCAGGGTGTGATGAGGGCTTGTTTAGTTTATATACATCAGGGTGTGACGAGGGCTTGTTTAGTTTATATACATCAGGGTGTGATGAGGGCTTGTTTAGTTTATATACATCAGGGTGTGATGAGGGCTTGTTAGTTTATATACATCAGGGTGTGATGAGGGCTTGTTAGTTTATATACATCAGGGTGTGACGAGGGCTTGTTTAGTATTTATACATCAGGGTGTGACGAGGGCTTGTTTAGTTTATATACATCAGGGTGTGATGAGGGCTTGTTAGTTTATATACATCAGGGTGTGACGAGAGCTTGTTAGTTTATATACATCAAGGTGTGACGAGGGCTTGTTTAGTTTATATACATCAGGGTGTGACGAGAGCTTGTTAGTTTATATACATCAAGGTGTGACGAGGGCTTGTTTAGTTTATATACATCAGGGTGTGACGAGGGCTTGTTAGTTTATATACATCAGGGTGTGACGAGGGCTTGTTTAGTATTTATACATCAGGGTGTGATGAGGGCTTGTTTAGTTTATATACATTGGGGTGTGACGAGGGCTTGTTTAGTTTATATACATTGGGGTGTGACGAGGGCTTGTTTAGTTTATATACATCAGGGTGTGATGAGGGCTTGTTTAGTTTATATACATCAAGGTGTGACGAGGGCTTGTTTAGTTTATATACATCAGGGTGTGACGAGGGCTTGTTTAGTTTATATACATCAGGGTGTGATGAGGGCTTGTTTAGTTTTAATAAATCAGGGTGTGACGAGAGCTTGTTTAGTTTATATACATCAGGGTGTGACGAGGGCTTGTTTAGTTTATATACATCAGGGTGTGATGAGGGCTTGTTTAGTTTTAATAAATCAGGGTGTGACGAGAGCTTGTTTAGTTTATATACATTGGGGTGTGACGAGGGCTTGTTTAGTTTATATACATCAGGGTGTGACGAGGGCTTGTTTAGTTTATATACATTGGGGTGTGACGAGGGCTTGTTTAGTTTATATACATCAGGGTGTGATGAGGGCTTGTTAGTTTATATACATCAAGGTGTGACGAGGGCTTGTTTAGTTTATATACATCAGGGTGTGATGAGGGCTTGTTTAGTTTATATACATCAGGGTGTGACGAAGGCTTGTTTAGTTTATATACATTGGGGTGTGACGAGGGCTTGTTTAGTTTATATACATCAGGGTGTGACGAGGGCTTGTTAGTTTATATACATCAGGGTGTGACGAGGGCTTGTTTAGTTTATATACATCAGGGTGTGACGAGGGCTTGTTTAGTTTATATACATTGGGGTGTGACGAGGGCTTGTTAGTTTATATACATCAGGGTGTGACGAGGGCTTGTTTAGTTTATATACATCAGGGTGTGACGAGGGCTTGTTTAGTTTATATACATCAGGGTGTGATGAGGGCTTGTTTAGTTTATATACATCAGGGTGTGACGAGGGCTTGTTAGTTTATATACATCAGGGTGTGATGAGGGCTTGTTTAGTTTATATACATCAGGGTGTGATGAGGGCTTGTTAGTTTATATACATCAGGGTGTGATGAGGGCTTGTTTAGTTTATATACATCAAGGTGTGACGAGGGCTTGTTAGTTTATATACATCAAGGTGTGACGAGGGCTTGTTTAGTTTATATACATTGGGGTGTGACGAGGGCTTGTTTAGTTTATATACATCAAGGTGTGACGAGGGCTTGTTAGTTTATATACATCAGGGTGTGACGAGGGCTTGTTAGTTTATATACATCAGGGTGTGATGAGGGCTTGTTTAGTTTATATACATCAGGGTGTGATGAGGGCTTGTTTAGTTTATATACATCAGGGTGTGACGAGGGCTTGTTTAGTATTTATACATCAGGGTGTGATGAGGGCTTGTTTAGTTTATATACATCAGGGTGTGATGAGGGCTTGTTTAGTTTATATACATCTATGGGGTTTGTCTAGTCTAGGTGTTTATATGTCTATGGTTGCCTGGATTGGTTCTCAATCAGAGGCAGATGTTTATCGTTGTCCCTGATTGGGAACCATATTTCTTGGTTTATTTGTGGGTTGTTATTCTATGTTTAGTATTGTGGGTTGTGGGTTGTTATTCTATGTTTAGTTGTTTAGTATTGTTTGTTGTTATTCTATGTTTAGTATTGTGGGTTGTTATTCTATGTTTAGTATTGTGGGTTGTGGGTTGTTATTCTATGTTTAGTTGTTTAGTATTGTTTGTTGTTATTCTATGTTTAGTATTGTGGGTTGTGGGTTGTTATTCTATGTTTAGTATTGTGGGTTGTGGGTTGTTATTCTATGTTTAGTTGTTTAGTATTGTTTGTTGTTATTCTATGTTTAGTATTGTGGGTTGTGGGTTGTTATTCTATGTTTAGTTGTTTAGTATTGTTTGTTGTTATTCTATGTTTAGTATTGTGGGTTGTGGGTTGTTATTCTATGTTTAGTTGTTTAGTATTGTGGGTTCGTTTGTGATAGAAACATTCTTTGGTGGTGAAAATCGTGGCAGTATATATTTTTTAAATATTCAGATATAAAAAATATTCACATGAGGCCTCCCGGGTGGCGCAGTGGTTAAGGGCGCTGTACTGCAGCGCCAGCTGTGCCATCAGAGTCCCTGGGTTCGCGCCCAGGCTCTGTCGTAACCGGCCGCGACCGGGAGGTCCGTGGGGCGACGCACAATTGGCTTAGCGTCGCCCGGGTTAGGGAGGGCTTGGTCGGTAGGGGTGTCCTTGTCTCATTGCGCACCAGCGACTCCTGTGGCGGGCTGGGCGCAGTGTGCGCTAACCAAGGTGGCCAGGTGCACGGTGTTTCCTCCGGCGCATTGGTGCGGCTGGCTTCCATTGGTGCTGTGTTAAGAAGCAGTGCGGCTTGGTTGGGTTGTGTATCGGAGGACGCATGACTTTCAACCTTCGTCTCGCCCAAGCCAGTACGGGAGTTGTAGCGATGAGACAAGATAGTAGCTACTACAACAATTGGATACCACGAAATTGGGGAGAAAAAGGGGTAAAATTCAAAAAAAAATAAATAAATAAATAAATAAATATTCAGATATATCAGTGTCCTGAAACCTGCCATATCTATTTATAAATGAATGTATCATATTTAGAAATAACAAATGATCAAAGATAGAAACATGTATAGTACAAATATTATAGTAGACTGACCAGACCAGTTTAAAAAGCAGAATCAGTCAGAAGACAGACAGTGAGGTATCAGATTTAGATTGTATTGAGTATACAGTCCACACCATATCTATTTAGACAGTGAAGTATCAGATTTAGATTGTATTGAGTATACAGTCCACACCATATCTATTTAGACAGTGAGGTATCAGATTTAGATTGTATTGAGTATACAGTCCACACCATATCTATTTAGACAGTGAGGTATCAGATTTAGATTGTATTGAGTATACAGTCCACACCATATCTATTTAGACAGTGAGGTATCAGATTTAGATTGTATTGAGTATACAGTCCACACCATATCTATTTAGACAGTGAGGTATCAGATTTAGATTGTATTGAGTATACAGTCCACACCATATCTATTTAGACAGTGAGGTATCAGATTTAGATTGTATTGAGTATACAGTCCACACCATATCTATTTAGACAGTGAGGTATCAGATTTAGATTGTATTGAGTATACAGTCCACACCATATCTATTTAGACAGTGAGGTATCAGATTTAGATTGTATTGAGTATACAGTCCACACCATATCTATTTAGACAGTGAGGTATCAGATTTAGATTGTATTGAGTATACAGTCCACACCATATCTATTTAGACAGTGAGGTATCAGATTTAGATTGTATTGAGTATACAGTCCACACCATATCTATTTAGACAGTGAAGTATCAGATTTAGATTGTATTGAGTATACAGTCCACACCATATCTATTTAGACAGTGAGGTATCAGATTTAGATTGTATTGAGTATACAGTCCACACCATATCTATTTAGACAGTGAGGAATCAGATTTAGATTGTATTGAGTATACAGTCCACACCATATCTATTTAGACAGTGAGGTATCAGATTTAGATTGTATTGAGTATACAGTCCACACCATATCTATTTAGACAGTGAGGTATCAGATTTAGATTGTATTGAGTATACAGTCCACACCATATCTATTTAGACATCGAGGTATCAGATTTAGATTGTATTGAGTATACAGTCCACACCATATCTATTTAGACAGTGAAACTGACATTTTAAATGTGTCTCTATACTCCAGCATCTTGGATTTCAGATCAAATGTTTCATATGAGGTGACAGTTTATAATGTCACCTTTTATTTGAGGATATTTTAATACATATCTGTTTCAATGTTTAGAAAAATTAAAGCATTTTATGTATCTAGTCCCTCATTTGAAGAAGTCATAAGTATTCTGACACTTAAAGTGTACTAAATTAGTCAAAAGTATATCTGGTCCCATATTCCTCGAACACCATGAGACATCAAGCCCTAAACAATAATAAATTAATCCTGATGATGCCTTGACTGAGAAAGATCATGAATGAATCATGAATAATAATGAGTGAGAAAGTTACAGAGGCTACAACAAAACATGCTAACCTCTCACCATTACCAATAACAGAGGCTACAACAAAACATGCTAACCTCTCACCATTACCAATAACAGAGGCTACAACAAAACATGCTAACCTCTCACCATTACCAATAACAGAGGATACAACAAAACATGCTAACCTCTCACCATTACCAATATCAGAGGCTACAACAACACATGCTAACCTCTCACCATTACCAATAACAGAGGCTACAACAAAACATGCTAACCTCTCACCATTACCAATAACAGAGGCTACAACAAAACATGCTAACCTCTCACCATTACCAATAACAGAGGATACAACAAAACATGCTAACCTCTCACCATTACCAATAACAGACACAACAAAACATGCTAACCTCTCACCATTACCAATAACAGAGGCTACAACAAAACATGCTAACCTCTCACCATCACCAATACCAGAGAAAATAAAACATGCTAACCTCTCACCATTACCAATAACAGAGACTACAACAAAACATGCTAACCTCTCACCATTACCAATAACAGAGACTACAACAAAACATGCTAACCTCTCACCATCACCAATAACAGAGAAAATAAAACATGCTAACCTCTCACCATTACCAATAACAGACACAACAAAACATGCTAACCTCTCACCATTACCAATAACAGAGGCTACAACAAAACATGCTAACCTCTCACCATTACCAGTAACAGAGGCTACAACAAAACATGCTAACCTCTCACCATCACCAATAACAGAGAAAATAAAACATGCTAACCTCTCACCATCACCAATAACAGAGAAAATAAAACATGCTAACCTCTCACCATTACCATGTAGTCATTTAAGATGAAACATTGTATCTCAAATCCTAAATGCTGGAGAAGAGCACCACATTTTAAACTGTAAGCTTCACTGTCCAAACACATATGGTGTGGACTATGTGTCTGGTAAACACATGTGGATCTGGTGAACAGTTATCACTTGTTGACCAACTACAGGAATACTGACCTCAGAGTCTCCAGTTTACAGTGGGGATTCCCCAGTCCAGCAGAGAGCAGCTTCACTCCTGAATCCTTCAGGTCATTGTTACTCAGGTCCAGCTCTCTCAGGTGTGAGGGGTTTGACTCCAGAGCTGAGACCAGAGAAGCACAGCCTTCTTCTGTGACTAGACAGCCTGACAGCCTGCGAAGAGTCAAATCATATTAAAATCACACTGATATTCTTTGGTGGTGAAAATAGTGGCAGTATATTTTTTCAACATATTCAGATAAATCAGTGTCCTGAAACCTGCCATATCTATTCATAAAATAGTGTATCATCATAAAAAATGACAAATGATCAAAGTATTGCCTGCAGATGTATAGTACAAATATTATAGTAGACTGACCAGACCAGTTTAAAAGCAGTATCAGTCAAAAGACAGACAGTGAGGTATCAGATTTAGATTGTATTGAGTATACAGTCCACACCATATCTATTTAGACAGTGAGGAATCAGATTTAGATTGTATTGAGTATACAGTCCACACCATATCTATTTAGACAGTGAGGTATCAGATTTAGATTGTATTGAGTATACAGTCCACACCATATCTATTTAGACAGTGAGGTATCAGATTTAGATTGTATTGAGTATACAGTCCACACCATATCTATTTTGACAGTGAAGCTAACTTTTTAAATGTGGCTCTATACTCCAACATTTTGGAATTGAGATCAAATTTTATAGTATATAATGTCACCTTTTATTTGAGGATATTTTATACATATCTGTTTTACCATTTAGAAAAGCACTTTATGTATCTAGTCCCCTTATTTGAAGAAGTCATAAGTATTCTGACCAATTCACTTATAGTGTATTAAAGTAGTCAAATGAGTCAAAAGTTGAGTATTTGGTAGCATATTCTTGGAGGCGACAAAAAAACATGCTAACCTCTCACCATTACCAATAACAGAGGCTACAACAAAACATGCTAACCTCTCACCATTACCAATAACAGAGGCTACAACAAAACATGCTAACCTCTCACCATTACCAATAACAGAGGCTACAACAAAACATGCTAAAATCTGGTGAACAGTTATCACTTGTTGACCAACTACAGGAATACTGACCTCAGAGTCTCCAGTTTACAGTGGGGATTCCCCAGTACAGCAGAGAGCAGCTTCACTCCTGAATCCTTCAGGTCATTGTTACTCAGGTCCAGCTCTCTCAGGTGTGAGGGGTTTGAACTGAGAACTGAGGCCAACACTTCACAGGATGTGTCTGTGAGTTTACAGCCAGTGAATCTGCCAACACAGAAGAAATACAATTACAGAGAGGTTGTATTAAAATGTTACGCTTAGCTTTCCCTGCTTACACTGTTACCCGTTCATAAATAATGTGAGGGGTTTGACCTCAGAGCTGAGACCAGAGAAGCACAGCCTTCCTCTGTGACTAGACAGCCTGACAGCCTGCAAAGAGTCAAATCATATTAAAATCACACTGATATTGTTTGATGGTGAAAATAGTGGCAGGATATTTTTTTCAACATATTCAGATATATCAGTGTCTGAAACCTTACATATCTATTCATAAATGAAATATTATTGTAGACTGACCAGACCAGTTTAAAAGCAGTATCAGTCAGACAGAGAGAGTGAGGTATCAGATTTAGATTGTATTGAGTATACAGTCCACACCATATCTACTTAGACAGTGAGGTATCAGATTTAGATTGTATTGAGTATACAGACCACACCATATCTATTTAGACAGTGAGGTATCAGATTTAGATTGTATTGAGTATACAGTCCACACCATATCTATTTAGACAGTGAGGTATCAGATTTAGATTGTATTGAGTATACAGTCCACACCATATCTATTTAGACAGTGAAGTATCAGATGTAGATTGTATTGAGTATACAGTCCACACCATATCTATTTAGACAGTGAGGTATCAGATTTAGATTGTATTGAGTAAACAGTCCACACCATATCTACTTAGACAGTGAGGTATCAGATTTAGATTGTATTGAGTATACAGACCACACCATATCTATTTAGACAGTGAGGTATCAGATTTAGATTGTATTGAGTATACAGTCCACACCATATCTATTTAGACAGTGAGGTATCAGATTTAGATTGTAATAAGTATACAGTCCACATCATATCTATTTAGACAGTGAGGAATCAGATTTAGATTGTATTGAGTATACAGTCCACACCATATCTATTTTGACAGTGAAGCTAGCATTTTAAATGTGTCTCTATACTCCAACATTTTGGATTTCAGATCAAATGTTTCATATGAGGTGACAGTTTATAATGTCACCTTTAATTTGAGGATATTTTAATACATATCTGTTTCAACGTTTAGAAAAATTAAAGCATTTTATGTATCTAGTCCCCCCATTTGAAGAAGTCATAAGTATTCTGACACTTAAAGTGTACTAAATATGCCAAAAGTATATCTGGTCCCATATTCCTCGAACACAATGAGACATCAAGACTGTGACGCCTTGACTGAGAAAGATCATGAATGAATCATCAATAATAATGAGTGAGAAAGTTACAGAGGCTACAACAAAACATGCTAACCTCTCACCATTACCAATAACAGAGGCTACAACAAAACATGCTAACCTCTCACCATTACCAATAACAGAGGCTACAACAAAACATGAAAACCTCTCACCATTACCAATAACAGAGGATACAACAAAACATGAAAACCTCTCATCATTACCTATAACAGAGGCTACAACAGTCCACACAATAATAATAATACATTAATCCTGATGATGCCATGATTAAGAAAAATCATGAAAGAATCATGAATAATAATGAGTGAGAAAGTTACAGAGGCTACAACAAAACATGCTAACCTCTCACCATTACCAATAACTACGGGGGTCTGATCTTTGTGCCTCTGTAACTTTCTCATTCATCATTATCCTCGATTCATCCATCATTATTCATCATCATAGTAGCATCCACATGAATGTAGAAGTGTTCAGAAACATCTTCTATTCTTACTGACAATACAAGTGAAGTGACTCCAAAATGACAGGACATTATTCACCATTCAGTTTCTATTAGGAAAACATCTAAAACACAACCAAGACAAACTATAAATGCATTTAACAAGTTAGTAGAATCACAATCTTGATGTAATCACTGCAGGCTTGGAATATGGGACCAAATACTAAACTTATGACTACGTTAATACACTATAAGTGAATTTGTCCGAATATTTACAACTTTTTCAAATGGGAGACCTACATACAGAAAGTGCTTTCCTTTCTTAACAGTAACACAGCTCTGTACGAAAATACCCTCAAATAAAAGGTGACATTCTGTACTGTCACCTAATATGCAACATTCTATCTCAAATCTAAAATGCTGGAGCACCACATTTAAAACTGTAAGCTTCACTGTCCAAACACATATGGTGTGGACTATGTGTGTCTGGTAAACACATGTGGATCTGGTGAACAGTTATCACTTGTTGACCAACTACAGGAATACTGACCTCAGAGTCTCCAGTTTACAGTGGGGATTCCCCAGTACAGCAGAGAGCAGCTTCACTCCTGAATCCTTCAGGTAATTGTTACTCAGATCCAGCTCTCTCAGGTGTGAGGGGTTTGACCTCAGAGCTGAGACCAGAGAAGCACAGCCTTTCTCTGTGACTCCACAGCCTGACAGCCTGCAAAGAGTCAAATCATATCTAGGTGAAAATACTGGCAGAATTGTTTTCAACATATTCAGATACATCAGTGTCCTGAAACCTTCCATATCTATTCATAAAATAGTGTATCATCATTAAAAATGACACATGAACAAAGTATTGCCTGCAGATAGAAACATGTATAGTACAAATATTATAGTAGACTGACCAGACCAGTTTAAAAAGCAGTATCAGTCAAAAGACAGACATTGAGGTGTCAGATTTAGAACGTATTGAGTATACAGTCCACACCATATCTATTTAGACAGTGAGGTATCAGATTTAGATTGTATTGAGTATACGTCCACACCATATCTATTTAGACAGTGAGGTATCAGATTTAGATTGTATTGAGTATACAGTCCACACCATATCTATTTAGACAGTGAGGTATCAGATTTAGATTGTATTGAGTATACAGTCCACACCATATCTATTTAGACAGTGAGGTATCAGATTTAGATTGTATTGAGTATACAGTCCACACCATATCTATTTAGACAGTGAGGTATCAGATTTAGATTGTAATAAGTATACAGTCCACACCATATCTATTTAGACAGTGAAGCTAACATTTTAAATGTGTCTCTATTCTCCAACATTTTGGATTTCAAATCACATTTTTCACGTGAGGTGATAGTTTATTATGTCACATTTTATTTCATTTTTTAATACGTTTACATACACCTTAGCCAAATACATTTAAACTACATTTTTTACAATTCCTGACATTTAATCCTTGTTAAAATTCCCTGTCTTAGGTCAGTTAGGATCACCACTTTACTTTGAAAATGTGAAATGTCAGAAAAATAGTAGAGAGAATTGTTTTTTTTCAGCTTTTATTTCTTTCATCACATTCAGAAGTTTACATACACTCAATTAGTATTTGGTAGCATTGCCTTTAAATTGTTTAACTTGGGTTAAATGTTTCAAGTAACCTTCCACAAGCTTCCCACAATAAGTTGGGTGAATTTTTGCCCATTCCTCCTGACAGAGCTGGTGTAACTGAGTCAGGTTTGTAGGTCTCCTTGCTCACACACGCTTTTTCAGTTCTGCCCTCAAATTTTCTGTAGGATTAAGGTCAGGGCTTTGTGATGGCCACTCCAATACATTGACTTTGTTGTCCTTAATCCGTTTTGCCACAACTTTGGAAGTATGCTTGGGGTCATTGTCCAATTGGAAGAACCATTTGCGACCAATCTTTAACTTCCTGACTTATGTCTTGAGATGTTGCTTCAATATATCCACATAATTTTCCTCCTCATGATGCCATTTATTTTGTGAAGTGCACCAGTCCCTCCTGCAGCAAAGCACCCCCACAACATGATGCTGCCAACTCCGGGTTTCACGGTTGGGATGGTGTTCTTCGGCTTGCAAGCCTCCCCCTTTTTCCTCCAAACATAACGATGGTCATTATGGCCAAACAATTATTTTTTTCTTTCATCTGACCAGAGGACATTTCTCCAAAAAGTAAGATCTTTGTCCCCATGTGCAGTTGCAAACCGTAGTTTGGCTTTTTTTATGGCGGTTTGGGAGCAGTGGCTTATTGCTTGATGAACAACCTTTCAGGTTATGTCGATATAGGACTCGTTTTACTGTGGATATAGATACTTGTGTACGTTTTTCCTCAAGCATCTTCACAAGGTCCTTTGCTGTTGTTCTGGGATTTATTTGCCACAAAGTAAGATAATCTCTAGGAGACAGAACATGTCTCCTTCCTGAGCGGTATGACGGCTGCGTGGTCCCATGGTGTTTATACTTGCGTACTATTGTTTGAACAGATGAACGTGGTACCTTCATTCATTTGGAAATTGCTCGCAAGGATGAACCAGACTTGTGGAGGTCTACAATATTTTTTTCCGAGGTCTAGGCTGATTTCTTTTCAATTTCCCATGATGTCAGGCAAAGAGGCACTGAGTTTGAAGGTAGGCCTTGAAATACATCCAAATTATGTCAATTAGCCTATCAGAAGCTTCTAAAGCCATGACATGATTTTCTGGAATTTTCCAAGCTGTTTAAAGGCACAGTCAACTTACTGTATGTAAACCTCTGACCCACTGGAATTGTGATACAGTGAATTATAAATTAAATCATCTGTCTGTAAAAAAGTGTTTGAAAAATTACTTTTGTCATGCACAAAGTAGATGTCCTAACCGACTTGCCAAAACCATAGTTTATTAACAAGAAATTTGTCGAGGTTCAAAAACTAGTTTTAATGACTCCAACCTAAGTATATATACACTTCCGAATTCAACTGTATGTGTTTCACTATTAAATATGAAATTCTGATGATGCCATGATTAAGAAAAAGCATGAATGAATCATGAATAATAATGAGTGAGAAAGTTCCAGAAGCCAAAACAAAACATGCTAACCTCTCACCATTACCAATAACAGAGGATACAACAAAACATGCTAACCTCTCACCATTACCAATAACAGAGGCTACAACAAAACATGCTAACCTCTCACCATTACCAATAACAGAGGCTACAACAAAACATGCTAACCTCTCAACCATTACAAAAAACAGAGGCTACAACAAAACATGCTAACCTCTCCCCATTACCAATAATAGAGGCCACAACAAAACATGCTAACCTCTCACCATTACCAATAACAGAGGCTACAACAAACATGTTAACATCTCACCATTACCAATAACAGAGACTACAACAAAACATGCTAACCTCTCACCATTACCAGTAACAGAGACTACAACAAAACATGTTAACCTCTCACCATTACCAATAACTACGGGGGTCTGATCTTTGTGCCTCTGTAACTTTCTCATTCATCATTATTCTCGATTCATTCCTGATTATTCATCATCATAGTAGCATCCACATGAATGTAGAAGTGTTCAGAAACATCTTCTATTCTTACTGACAATACAAGTGAAGTGACTCCAAAATGACAGGACAGTATTCACCATTCAGTTTCTATTAGGAAAACATCCAAAACACAACCAAGACAAACTGCAAATTAATTCAACAAGTTAGTAGAATCACCAGCTTGATGTAATCACTGCAGGCATGGAATATGGGAACAAATACTAAACTTATGACTACTTTAATACACTATAATTGAATATAACCAAATAATTACGACTTTTCAAATGGGTGAACTACATACATAAAGGGTTTTCATATCTGATAATACTGACCTCAGAGTCTCCAGTTTGCAGTGTGGATCCTCCAGTCTTGCAGAGAGCAGTCTGACTCCTGAGTCTCCTGGGTGATTGCAGCTCAGGTCCAGCTCTCTCAGGTGTGAGGGGTTTGACTTCAGAGCTGAGACCAGAGAAGCACAGCCTTCCTCTGTGACTAGACAGCCTGACAGCCTGCAAAGAGTCAAATCATTTTAAAATCAAACTGCTATTCTTTGGTGGTGAAAAGAGTGGCAGTATATTTTTCAACATATTCAGATATATCAGTGTCCTGAAACCTGCCATATCTATTCATAAAATAGTGTATCATCATAAAAATGACAAATGATCAAAGTATTGCCTGCAGAAAGAAACATGTATAGTACAAATATTATAGTAGACTGACCAGACCAGTTTAAAAAGCAGAATCAGTCAGAAGACAGACAGTGAGGAATCAGATTTAGATTGTATTGAGTATACAGTCCACACCATATCTATTTAGACAGTGAGGTATCATATTTAGATTGTATTGAGTATACAGTCCACACCATATCTATTTAGACAGTGAAGCTAACATTTTAAATGTGTCTCTATACTCCAACATTTTGGATTTGAGATCAAATGTTTCATTTGAGGTGACAGTTTTAATGTCACCTTTAATTTGAGGGTATTTTAAGACATATGTGTTTCACTATTAAAAATGAAAACAATTTATGTTTCCAGTCTCCCCATTTGAAGAAGTCTTAAGTATTCTCAACAATTCTCTCATAGTGTATTAAAATAGTCAAAAAATTTGTTTTTTGTCGTAAACTCGTTGGTAAATAAATAATAATAAATTATAGTTTATAGTAATAAATGTAGTTTATTGTCGTTGGTTGCATTTGCAGTTTGTTTTGGTTGTGTTTTTGGTTGTGTTTTGCCCAATAATAAAATGGTGGATGATGAGTGGAGTACTTTTCTGTCTAAGAGAGTAGATAACATGTTTCTAAACAATAATAAATTAATCCTGATGATGCCATGATTAAGAAAAATCATGAAAGAATCATGAATAATAATGAGTGAGAAAGTTACAGAGGCTACAACAAAGCATGCTAACCTCTCACCATAACCAATAACAGAGGCTACAACACAACATGCTAACCTCTCATCATTACCAATAACAGAGACTACAACAAAACATGCTAACCTCTCACCATTACCAATAACAGAGGCTACAACAAAACATGCTGACCTCTCACCATTACCAATAACAGAGACTACAACAAAACATGCTAACCTCTCACTATTACCAATAACAGAGACTACAACAAAAAATGCTAACCTCTCACCATTACCAATAACAGAGGCTACACCAACACATGCTAACCTCTCACCATTACCAATAACAGACTACAACAAAACATGCTAACCTCTCACCATTACCAATAACAGACTACAACAAAACATGCTGACCTCTCACCATTACCAATAACAGAGACCACAACAAAACATGCTAACCTCTCACCATTACCAATAACAGAGACTACAACAAAACATGCTAACATCTCACCATTACCAATAACAGAGGCTACAACAAAACATACTAACCTCTCACCATTACCAATAACAGAGACTACAACAAAACATACTAACCTCTCACCATTACCAATAACAGAGTGGTTCTTCTGTTGCTTTCTCATTCATCATTATTCTCGATTCATTCCTGATTATTCATCATCATAGTAGCATCCACATGAATGTAGAAGTGTTCAGAAACATCTTCTATTCTTACTGACAATACAAGTGAAGTGACTCCAAAATGACAGGACATTATTCACCATTCAGTTTCTATCAGGAAAACATCTAAAACACAACCAAGACAAACTGCAAATTAATTCAACAAGTTAGTAGAATCACAAGCTTGATGTAATCACTGCAGGCATGGAATATGGGACCAAATACTAAAAATATGACTACTTTAATACAATATAAGTGAATATAACCGAATAATTACGACTTTTCAAATGGGAGAACTACGTACATAAAGTACTTTCATATCTGATAATACTGACCTCAGAGTCTCCAGTTTACAGTGGGGATTATCCATTACAGCAGAGAGCAGCTTCACTCCTGAATCCTTCAGTTCATTGTTACTCAGATCCAGCTCTCTCAGGTGTGAGGGGTTTGACTCCAGAGCTGAGACCAGAGAAGCACAGCCTTCCTCTGTGACTCCACAGCCTGACAGCCTGACAAAGAGATCATCATGACTTCACAAACACACTGTTAATTTAACACAAGTAGTGTAGAAGGACAATGGTAGATGCATTTGGTTTATTCTCCCAATCAACATATAGATTCATCTTCCATCTCCCAGAATTGTATGGTCACATTGTTATACTAATGTGAACATCAATGCATTCATTCAATATGTTTTATAAATATAATATTATACACATATTATAATGCATAATTTTCTCTGAACTGAATATTGCTTCCTGATGATTAGTTCTTATATGTCATTTTATTTACTCACAGAACAGCTCTGGAGGCTTTGACCACTGGCAGCAGCCTCAGAAGACCTTCCTCTGATCTGCAGTATTTATTCAGGTCAAACACATCCAGCTCCTTTTCTGAAGTCAGCAACACAAAGACCAGAGCTGACCACTGTGCAGGTGACAGGTTGTCTTCAGAGAGACTTCCTGATCTCAGGTAGCTTTGGATCTCCTCTACTAGAGAATGGTCATTCAGTTCATTCAGACAGTGGAACAGATTGATGCTCCTCTCTGGAGAGGGATTCTCCCTGATCTTCTCCTTGATGTACTTCACTGTTTCTTCATGGCTCTGTGAGCAGCTTGTCTTTGTCAGTAGACCTCGTAAGTGCTTCTGATTGGACTCCAGTGAGAGGCCCAGAAGGAAGCGGAGGAAAAGGTCCAGGTTTCCCGTCTCACTTTGTAAGGCTTTATCCACAGCACTCCTGTAGAAAGTAACTTTACGCCTTTGTTTGATCCTCACAGAAAAGTTCCTGGACGTTGTTTTCAGTTTGTCCATTAGATTCTCATTGTTGTTGATGAATGAGAGGAACACATATACAGCAGCCAGAAACTCCTGAATGCTCAGATGAACAAAGCAGTACACCTTGTCCTGGTACAGCCCACATTCCTCTTTAAAGAGCTGTGTGCACAATCCTGAATACACTGAGGCTTCATTGACATCAATGCCAGCCTCCTTCAGGTCTTCTTCATAGAAAATCAGATTGCCATTCACAAGCTGTTGAAAAGCCAGTTTTCCCAGTGACAGAATGCTCTCTTTATTCCAGTGTGGACCTGTCTCTTCTTTCCCAAGATACTTTTCATTCTTCTGTGTGGTATGAAACACCACAAGGTGTGTGTACATCTCAGTCAGAGTCTTGGGCATCTCTTCTCTCTTATGTTTCAGCATGTGTTCAAGGACTATTGCAGAAATCCAACAGAAGACTGGAATGTGGCACATGATGTGGAGGCTCCTTGATGTCTTTATGTGTGAGATGATTCTGCTGGCCAGGTCCTCATCACTGAATCTCTTCCTGAAGTACTCCTCCTTCTGCGGGTCATTGAACCCTCGTACCTCTGTCACCTGGTCAACACACCATGATGGGATCTTATTGGCTGCTGCAGGTCGGGTAGTTATCCAGAGGAGAGCAGAGGGAAGCAGATTTCCCTTGATGAGATTTGTCAGCAGAACATCCACTGAGGTTGACTCTGTGACGTCCCAACAGATCTTGTTCTTCTGGAAGTCTAGGGGCAGTCGGCACTCATCCAGACCATCAAAGATGAACAGAACTTTCTACTTGTTGTAGTTGGAGATTCTTGATTGTTTGGTTTCAATTGAGAAGTGATTAAGAAGTTCAATGAAAGTGTGTTTGTCCTCTTTCATCAAATTCAGCTCCCGAAAAGGGAATGAAAATACAAATTGGACATCCTGATTTGCTTTTCCTTCAGCCCAGTCCAGAATGAACTTCTGCACAGAGACTGTTTTTCCAATGCCAGCTACTCCCTTTGTCAGCACAGTTCTGATAAGTTTGTCTTGTCCAGTTAAGGATTGGAAGATGTCGTTACATTTGATTGGAGTCTCTGGTCTTGCTTGTTTCCTGGTTGTTGTCTCAATCTGTCTCAGCTCATGTTCATTATTGACCTCTCCTGTTCCACCCTCTGTGATGTAGAGCTCTGTGTAGATCTTATTGAGAAGTGTTGGTTTTCCTTGTTTAGCGATCCCCTCAAAAACACATTGAAACTTCTTCTTTAGATTAGACTTGAGTTCACGTTGGCAAATCACAGCAAGATCATCTGAATCTAGAAATAACACAGATGATATTAATATTCCGTCTGTTTTAATACCTACAGTATTGAAGGACTGTTATAAAGTTGTAAATTACAACTGACTGTCTAAATCTGTAAATGTTTTCATAATGCATTACAGACTGGTGTGACTGATTATATTATTATAAGTATTATTGATGGTATTATTAATGTTCTCTCTTTCTCATCTCTCTTCTCTCTCTCTCTAAATTAACCAACACAACACATCCCTGCTGCTACTTGACGTAGTCACTAGGTGTTGTGTTAAGGCTGCTACAATATCACTGAGTTACACAGCTACTTTAGCTGTACTTTAGCTACATCTTTTAAATGTTATAAAACATCATTCATCATGAGGCAGACAGATCTTACATTTCTCCAGTGTGTCAGCAAGCTCCTTCTGGTGCATTTTCCTCAGGATGTGCAGTGTGATCTTCAGAGTCCCCTCTCTGGCACTGCTCTCCTGCTTCTCATCTTCAGCATCCACCACTTCCTTATCCTGCCTCTGACTCTCAAAGCCTTCTGGGAGTTCTGGACTAAGAATCCTCTTGAACATCTTCAGCTCGTTCTTCACAAATGTCATAATTTTCTCTTCAAGCAACTGAAATAAATAAAGTAAATAAGTTAAGCAAGAGAATAAATGCTTTCTCATTAACACATTAATGAATGATTGACAGATCAACTTTACTTGAGGTAAACAAAAACAAATGTACATAACAGGACCACATACACTGAATATGGAGGCCAGGTCTGGTTGATGACTCTGGGAAGACTGACCACTGAGAATCTCTGACTCTGATCTCTCCTGTTGGTTTCTGTGGACAAAACATGAGATTACATCTCCTCATCCAGGGAGTGCACACAAACACACACACACACACACACACACACACACACACACACACACACACACACACACACACACACACACACACACACACACACACACACACACACACACACACACACACACACAGGGAGGGAATGTTGTGTTTGTTTAATATTGTTTTAGGACTATGAAAATGGACAAAAGGATGAGCCTATGGATTATGAAAACAACAACAATAAATGGGAAAATGGGAGAGGAGAAATGACTAGAGGCAGTGTTGTTTAACTCACTGACCAGGACCCATGAGTTCTTCTTACCTTTGTTCAGTAGAAAAGTCTCTCTCTCTAAATAATATAGGAGGTTCCATAGACTTGTCACTCTTCATGGACACACAGCTGGGAACAGGGGAGGCTGGTCTCTCCTGCTTGATTGGTCTTCAACACAACAGAGACAAACATTACATCTCTCATCTACTCTGAGCTCAGATGGGGAAACAATAATTGAATTGCAAAACGCTATATATCCATTTTCAGAAATGTTGGTTAATTTTCTTTTGTTTTTTGAATAAATTATTAAACCACTATAAATCTTTATAAAGGCTCTTTAATTTACTTTACTGACTTTTAATGTGTACATGAAACTGGATTGTTTTTGCAGTGTCATGTATACATTTAAAGTGGTGTTATAAAAAGCAAACAAATGGAAAACTTTCATAACATTTACATACAAATAAAAGAGGCTACCTGCTGGCCTTACTGGGTGGATAGGATCATTAACCAGAGATATATAGGAGGGATATCACACCTGGCCTTACTGGGTAGATAGGATCATTAACCAGAGATATATAGGAGGGATATCACACCTGGCCTTACTGGGTGGATAAGATCATTAACCAGAAATATATAGGAGGGATATCACACCTGGCCTTACTGGGTAGATAGGATAATTAACCAGAGATATATAGGAGGGATATCACACCTGTCCTTACTGGGTGGATAGGATCATTAAACAGAGATATATAGGAGGGATATCACACCTGGCCTTACTGGGTGGATAGGATCATTAACCAGAGATATATAGGAGGGATATCACACCTGGCCTTACTGGGTAGATAGGATAATTAACCAGAGATATATAGGAGGGATATCACACCTGGCCTTACTGGGTAGATAGGATCATTAACCAGAGATATATAGGAGGGATATCACACCTGGCCTTACTGGGTGGATAGGATCATTAACCAGAGATAAATAGGAGGGATATCACACCTGGCCTTACTGGGTAGATAGGATCATTAACCAGAGATATATAGGAGGGATATCACACCTGGCCTTACTGGGTGGATAAGATCATTAACCAGAAATATATAGGAGGGATATCACACCTGGCCTTACTGGGTAGACAGGATCATTAACCAGAGCTATATAGGAGGGATATCACACCTGGCCTTACTGGGTGGATAAGATCATTAACCAGAAATATATAGGAGGGATATCACACCTGGCCTTACTGGGTGGATAGGATCATTAACCAGAGATATATAGGAGGGATATCACACCTGGCCTTACTGGGTAGATAGGATCATTAACCAGAGATATATAGGAGGGATATCACACCTGGCCTTACTGGGTGGATAAGATCATTAACCAGAAATATATAGGAGGGATATCACACCTGGCCTTACTGGGTAGATATGATCATTAACCAGAGCTATATAGGAGGGATATCACACCTGGCCTTACTGGGTGGATAAGATCATTAACCAGAAATATATAGGAGGGATATCACACCTGGCCTTACTGGGTGGATAGGATCATTAACCAGAGATATATAGGAGGGATATCACACCTGGCCTTACTGGGTAGATAGGATCATTAACCAGAGCTATATAGGAGGGATATCACACCTGGCCTTACTGGGTGGATAGGATCATTAACCAGAGATATATAGGAGGGATATCACACCTGGCCTTACTGGGTAGATAGGATCATTAACCAGAGATATATAGGAGGGATATCACACCTGGCCTTACTGGGTGGATAGGATCATTAACCAGAGATAGATAGGAGGGATATCACAACAGCCTTACTGGGTGGATAGGATCATTAACCAGAGATATATAGGAGGGATATCACAGCTGTCCTTACTGGATAGATAGGATCATTAACCAGAGCTATATAGGAGGGATATCACACCTGGCCTTACTGGGTCGATAGGATCATTAACCAGAGCTATATAGGAGGGATATCACACCTGTCCTTACTGGGTGGATAGGATCATTAACCAGAGATATATAGGAGGGATATCACAACAGCCTTACTGGGTGGATATGATCATTAACCAGAGATATATAGGAGTGATATCACACCTGTCCTTACTGGGTAGATAGGATCATTAACCAGAGCTATATAGGAGGGATATCACACCTGGCCTTACTGGGTGGATAGGATCATTAACCAGAGCTACAGTATATAGGAGGGATATCACAACAGCCTTACTGGGTGGATAGGATGATTAACCAGAGATATATAGGGATATCACACCTGACCTTACTGGGTGGATAGGATCATTAACCAGAGATAAATAGGGCTATCACACCTGACCTTACTGGGTGGATAGGATCATTAACCAGAGCTACAGTATATAGGAGGGATATCACACCTGACCTTACTGGGTAGATAGGATCATTAACCAGAGATATATAGGAGGGATATCACATCATTAACCAGAGATATATAGGAGGTATATCACACCTGGCCTTACTGGGTAGATAGGATCATTAACCAGAGATATATAGGAGGGATATCACACCTGGCCTTACTGGGTGGATAGAATCATTAACCAGAGCTACAGTATATAGGAGGGATATCACACCTGACCTTACTGGGTGGATAGGATCATTAACCAGAGATATATAGGAGGGATATCACACCTGGCCTTACTGGGTAGATAGGATCATTAACCAGAGATATATAGGAGGGATATCACACCTGGCCTTACTGGGTGGATAAGATCATTAACCAGAGATATATAGGAGGGATATCACACCTGACCTTACTGGGTGGATAGGATCATTAACCAGAGATATATAGGGATATCACACCTGTCCTTGCTGGGTGAATAAGATCATTAACCATAGATATATAGGGATATCACACGTGGCCTTACTGGATGGATAGGATCATTAACCAGAGATATATAGGAGGGATATCACACCTTACCTTACTGGGTGGATAGGATCATTAACCAGAGATAAATAGGGATATCACACCTGACCTTACTGGGTGGATAGGATCATTAACCAGAACTACAGTATATAGGAGGGATATCACACCTGACCTTACTGGGTGGATAGGATCATTGACCAGAGATATATAGGAGGGATATCACACCTGGCCTTACTGGGTAGATAGGATCATTAACCAGAGATATATAGGAGGGATATCACACCTGACCTTACTGGGTGGATAGGATCATTAACCAGAGATATATAGGAGGGATATCACACCTGGCCTTACTGGGTAGATAGGATCATTAACCAGAGATATATAGGAGGGATATCACACCTGGCCTTACTGGGTAGATAGGATCATTAACCAGAGATATATAGGAGGGATATCACACCTGGCCTTACTGGGTAGATAGGATCATTAACCAGAGATATATAGGAGGGATTTCACACCTGGCCTCACTGGGTGGATAGGATCATTAACCAGAGATATATAGGAGGGATATCACAACAGCCTTACTGGGTGGATAGGATCATTAACCAGAGATATATAGGAGGGATATCACACCTGTCCTTACTGGGTAGATAGGATCATTAACCAGAGCTATATAGGAGGGATATCACACCTGGCCTTACTGGGTGGATAGGATCATTAACCAGAGCTACAGTATATAGGAGGGATATCACAACAGCCTTCCTGGGTGGATAGGATCATTAACCAGAGATATATAGGGATATCACACCTGACCTTACTGGGTGGATAGGATCCTTAACCAGAGATATATAGGAGGGATATCACACCTGGCCTTACTGGGTGGATAAGATCATTAACCAGAGATATATAGGAGGGATATCACACCTGGCCTTACTGGGTGGATAGGATCATTAACCAGAGCTACAGTTTATAGGAGGGATATCACACCTGGCCTTACTGGGTGGATAGGATCATTAACCAGAGATATATAGGGATAGCACACCTGTCCTTACTGGGTGAATAGGATCATTAACCATAGATATATAGGGAAATCACACCTGTCCTTACTGGGTGGATAGGATCATTAACCAGAGATATATAGGAGGGATATCACACCTTACCTTACTGGGTGGATAGGATCATTAACCAGAGATAAATAGGGATATCACACCTGACCTTACTGGGTGGATAGGATCATTAACCAGAGCTACAGTATATAGGAGGGATATCACACCTGACCTTACTGGGTGGATAGGATCATTGACCAGAGATATATAGGAGGGATATCACACCTGGCCTTACTGGGTAGATAGGATCATTAACCAGAGATATATAGGAGGGATATCACACCTGACCTTACTGGGTGGATAGGATCATTAACCAGAGATATATAGGAGGGATATCACACCTGGCCTTACTGGGTAGATAGGATCATTAACCAGAGATATATAGGAGGGATATCACACCTGGCCTTACTGGGTAGATAGGATCATTAACCAGAGATATATAGGAGGGATATCACACCTGGCCTTACTGGGTAGATATGATCATTAACCAGAGATATATAGGAGGGATTTCACACCTGGC
This sequence comes from Oncorhynchus mykiss, assembly GCF_013265735.2. Lineage (NCBI taxonomy): Eukaryota > Metazoa > Chordata > Actinopteri > Salmoniformes > Salmonidae > Oncorhynchus > Oncorhynchus mykiss. The sequence goes on from NC_048576.1 coordinate 101,179,969, forward strand.
CTCACTGGGTGGATAGGATCATTAACCAGAGATATATAGGAGGGATATCACAACAGCCTTACTGGGTGGATAGGATCATTAACCAGAGATATATAGGAGGGATATCACACCTGTCCTTACTGGGTAGATAGGATCATTAACCAGAGCTATATAGGAGGGATATCACACCTGGCCTTACTGGGTGGATAGGATCATTAACCAGAGCTACAGTATATAGGAGGGATATCACAACAGCCTTCCTGGGTGGATAGGATCATTAACCAGAGATATATAGGGATATCACACCTGACCTTACTGGGTGGATAGGATTCTTAACCAGAGATATATAGGAGGGATATCACACCTGGCCTTACTGGGTGGATAAGATCATTAACCAGAGATATATAGGAGGGATATCACACCTGGCCTTACTGGGTGGATAGGATCATTAACCAGAGCTACAGTTTATAGGAGGGATATCACACCTGGCCTTACTGGGTGGATAGGATCATTAACCAGAGATATATAGGGATAGCACACCTGTCCTTACTGGGTGAATAGGATCATTAACCATAGATATATAGGGATATCACACCTGTCCTTACTGGGTGGATAGGATCATTAACCAGAGATATATAGGAGGGATATCACACCTGTCCTTACTGGGTGGATAGGATCATTAACCAGAGATATATAGGGATATCACACGTGTCTCTACTGGGTGAATAGGATCATTAATCAGAGCTATATAGGGATATCACACCTGGCACAAATTATTGCCTAGTTCTGCTTTTCCTACCGAAGGGTGCCCTACACCTGCACCCAGAGGGGAGTAGTTCCATGTCCAGGTACAGGGGGTGGCTTGGGTATAAAATAATAATTTGTGAACCTTGCTGAGGGCCCTGACCTTGCTGAGGGCCCTGACCTTGCTGAGGGCCCTGACCTTGCTGAGGGCCCTGACCTTGCTGAGGGCACTGACCTTGCTGAGGGCCCTGACCTTGCTGAGGGCCCTGACCTTGCTGAGGGCCCTGACCTTGCTGAGGGCCCTGACCTTGCTGAGGGCCCTGACCTTGCTGAGGGCCCTGACCTTGGTGAGGGCCCTGACCTTGCTGAGGGCCCTGACCTTGCTGAGGGCCCTGACCTTGCTGAGGGCCCTGACCTTGCTGAGGGCCCTGACCTTGCTGAGGGCCCTGACCTTGCTGAGGGCCCTGACCTTGGTGAGGGCCCTGACCTTGCTGAGGGCCCTGACCTTGCTGAGGGCCCTGACCTTGCTGAGGGCCCTGACCTTGAAGGCCATTTTCCTTTTTTTATTTGTTCAGATTGTTGCTGAGGTGATAATCCATCTAAAGTAATTTCCATTTCAAAATGTCAGACTTGATTTGCCCTGATGAAGAATGTATCAACCCCTACAAAAAATATACCTTAATTATTATTATCCACATAAAAACGCACATTTGCCGTTGCTGCAGGATTATTTTCCTGCTGTGAGAAACTGGGTCAAATTAAGATGTGGCATGTGTAAATGCATTCATCTTAAGTTAGCTAGGTGATAGATAGATATCTAGGTGAGACAACCACATATCACAGTCAAATATACAGGATACCAACATTCCTGTTAAACAATGGATATATAGATATCTAGGTGAGACAACCACATATCACAGTCTAATATACAGGATACCAACATTCCATTCCAGCTAAATAATGGTTTTAAAATCTAAAATCTACAATAGTTATATTGAAGCTACCAATAAGCAATCATTGTTTTCTGTATTGCGTTTTTGAAAATACATTCTTAAACAATATTGTCAGCTCACCTCTTAGTTTTGATGACATGTTCCCCAGAGAGACTCGTTTTAGAGTCAGGGTCCCCATCCTCTCTCTCCCCAGAGAGACTCATTTTAGAGTCAGGGTCCCCATCTTCTCTCTCCCCAGAGAGACTCATTTTAGAGTCAGGGTCCCCATCCTCTCTCTCCCCAGAGTGACTCATTTTTGAGTCAGGGTCCCCATCCTCTCTCTCCCCAGAGAGACTCATGTTAGAGGCAGGGCCCCCTTCCTCTCTCTCCCTAGAGAGACTCATTTTAGGGGCAGGGTCCCCATCCTCTCTCTCCCCAGAGAGACTCATTTTAGAGTCAGGGTCCCCATCCTCTCTCTCCCCAGAGAGACTCATTTTAGAGTCAGGGTCCCCATCCTCTCTCTCCCCAGAGAGACTCAAGTTAGAGGCAGGGCCCCCTTCCTCTCTCTCCCTAGAGAGACTCATTTTGGAGAACTGACCCCTAAACAGAGATCCAACAAGTTGGTTGTGGTTAACACAGTGACAACTAAACAGAGATCCAACATGTTGGTTGTGGTTAACACAGTGACAACTAAACAGAGATCCAACATGTTGGTTGTGGTTTACACAGTGACAACTAAACAGAGATCCAACATGTTGGTTGTGGTTAACACAGTGACAACTAAACAGAGATCCAACATGTTGGTTGTGGTTAACACAGTGACAACTAAACAGAGATCCAACATGTTGGTTGTGGTTAACACAGTGACAACTAAACAGAGATCCAACATGTTGGTTGTAGTTAACACAGTAATTCTTGAATGTCATTTGCTCTCAATTATGAATTTTCTCTTATAAAACATTTACTAACAGACATAGAAACAGTCAGGTGGTTAAATGCAATCACATGAATATGTAGATGTGACATCTCTTCTCCATGGTAACGGTCAATAACAATAATAAGTCCCTGTTTACAATAATAACAATAATAATAATAATAATAATAATAACAAGTCACTGTTTGTTAAGGTAGTTATAGACAGTACAGCAACAACAATAATAATAATAATATTAAGTCACTGTTTGTTAAGGTAGTTATAGAACAGTACAGCAACAATAATAATAATGATAATAATAATAAGTCACTGTTTGTTAAGGTAGTTATAGACAGTATGTCACGCTCATTGAAATGAAGGGACCAAGGCGCAGCGTGTTCCACATATTTGAATTAATCGAAACTCACCAAACAAAACAATAAAGCACAAACGAAACCTGAAGCTACTGGCAAGTAACCAAAAAACAAGATCCCACAAACTAAGGTGGAAAAAAAGGCTACCTAAGTATGATCCCCAATCAGAGACAATGATAGACAGCTGCCTCTGATTGGGAACCATACCCGGCCAACAAAGAAATATAAAAACTAGAATGCCCACCCAAATCACACCCTGACCTAACCAAATAGAGAAATAAAACGGCTCTAAGGTCAGTTCGTGACAGTATCCCCCCCCCCCCCCCCTCCCCCCCTCCGGCCGCTAAACCTGACTCTATAGGGGAGGGACCAGGTGGGCATCTAGCCTCGGTGGTGGCTCAGGTTCAGGATGTAGACCCCGCTCCACTCGCTGATCCCCGCGTCCGTGGAACCGACCGTGTATCGTCACCAGAGGCTCTGGACCATGGATCGTTGCCGGAGGAACTGGACCGTAGATCGTTGCCAGGGACTCCGGACCACGGATCGTCGCCAGAGACTCCGGGCTGCAGACCGTCGCAAGAGACTCCAGACCGTGGACAGTCTCAGGAGGTTCCGGGCCGTGTACCGTCTCAGGAGGTTCCGGGCCATGGATCCTCACAGCAGGCTCCGGTCCATGGATCATCACTGGAGGCTTCGGGCCATGGTTCATCACTGGAGGCTTCGGGCCATGGATCATCACTGGAGGCTGCGTGCCATGCATCATCACAGGAGGCTTCGGGCCATGGATCATCACTGCAGGCTCCGGGCCATGGATCATCACTGCAGGCTTCGTGCCATGGATCTTCACTGGAGGCTTGGGGCCATGGATCATCACTGGAGGCTTGGGGCCATGAAATCATTGATTTCAGCACAGTTGACATCAGCACAGCTGACGTCATTTCCGTTCACAACTTGCAGACTTGTTTAAGTGCTGCTGTGCGTTTTGTTGCTAACCTTACCCTACCTGACAACTTTACGTTTTTAACTTTTTAATTACGTTTACATTTTTTGTTTTTCTCTCACTCAACTTTTTTTTCCATTCAACTTTTTCACTCTGGACGCTTTATCTGGACGTGGTTTGTCAGGACCTCCACCAGCCGAAGCTAAGTAGGTACATTAACATGATGCCTTCTAATTGCAGTCGCTGTACTCATAATATACAGGAGAACGACCGCCTTACGGCGAGGATAGCTGTGCTGCAAGCCCAGCTTCAGATGCAATCATTAGGCAAGAGTAATTTCAGTGTCGGAAAGGATGAAACAGTGTCTGTGCCACCAGTGAGTACAGATAGTAGTATAAATCCCCTCGCACGGTCCCCGCAGCCGGAAAACGCTAGCGTCCCACCTCGACAACAGCCAGTGAAATTGCAGGGCGCCAAATTCAAAACAACAGAAATCCCATAATTAAAATTCCTCAAATATACAAGTACTATACACAATTTTAAAGATAAACTTGTAAATTGTAAACACCAAACAACATATGTTAGGTCAGCGCCTAGTCACAGAAAACCATACAGCCATTTTCCAGCCAATGAGATGGCTCACAAGTCAGAAATAGCGATTAAATCAATCACTAACCTTTGATGACCTAATGATGATCTTCATCAGATGGCACTCTCAGGACTTCATGTTACACAATAAATGTGTGTTTTGTTCGATAAAGTTAATATTTTCTGTCCAAAAACCTCATTTGAAATTGGTGTGTTATGTTCAGAAATGCATTGTCTCAAACAAACATCCGGTGAAAGTGTAGAGAGCCACATCAAATTACATAAATAATCATCATAAACATTATATGCATATCCTAGCTTATGGGCCTGAGTAGCAGGCAGTTTAATTTGAGCACGTTTTTCTTCCAAATCTCTGAATGCTGCCCCCTACCCCAGTGAAGTTAAGCAGGGAGTGTGAGTCAGAGGCCGAGCCTTCTCTGGTCTCGACTCCACCCGTTACGGGGTCTGAGACGTCGAAGCCTCCCACCATTAGCTCTGACAAATTGAAAACCCTAGTCATTGGCGACTCCATTACACGTAGTATTAGACTTAAAACGAATCATCCAGCGATCATACACTGTTTACCAGGGAGCAGGGCTATCGACGTTAACCTCACCAGGGTAGGGAGCACTATTTTCACCTCCAGATGAAAATATTTGGATAGAAAACACTCTAAAGTTTCCAAAACTGTTAAAATAATGTCTGTGAGTATAAGATAACTTATATGGCAGGCGAAAACGTGAAGAAAATCCATCCAGGAAGTGAGATTTTTTACGTTGTTTTCCTTTGACTGCCTAAACAGTATCCAAAGACTTAGGACTCAGATTGCACTTCCACTAGAAGTCAATGGCCTTTAGTAATTGTTACAGGCTTGTATTGTGAAAAATGAGGGCGTAAGACCACTCTGAGTCAGTGGATAGTGGGAAGTCCCAAGAGCTTTATGCTACGCACGACCAAAAACGCACCTTTCTTGTTTTTCTTTTATATTGACGAAGCTATTGTCCGGTTGAAATATTATTGATTATTATCACTAAAAAACAACCTGAGGATTGATTATAAACATTGTTTGACGAACTTTATTGATACTTTTGGGATTTTTCTGTTGTGACTACCTATGAGGGATTTGTTTACTGAACAAAACGTGCCAACAAAACTGAGGATTTTGGATAAAATGAGGGACTTTATTGAACAAAACAAACATTTATTGGGTAACTGGGAGTCTTGTGAGTGCAACCATACGAAGATCAACAATGGTAAGTGATTAAGTTTATCGCTATTTCTTACTTTTCTTTCTCCTCTACTTGGCTGGTTACTGTTTGTAATGTTTTGTATGCTGAGCGCTGTCCTCAGATAACTCCCCTAGCTGCACAATGAAACAAGGTGCAGGCCAGGCAGCAGGCTGTTAGCCAGCCTGACAGTTTAGTGGAGTCAGCTCAGCTATCCCCATTGAGACCGTGTCTCTGCCTCAACCTAGGTTTGGCAAAACTAAACATGACAATGTTCGCCTTAGCAATCTCACTGAAATAAAGACCTCCTCCATTTCTGTCATTATTGAAAGAGATTTTGATACCTCACATCTCAAAATAGGGCTACTTAATGTTAGATCCCTCACCTCAAAGGCAGTTATAGTCAATGAACTAATCACTTAACATAATCTTGATGTGATTGGCCTGACTGAAACATGGCTTAACCCTGATGAATGTACTGTGTTAAATGAGGCCTCACCTCCTGGCTACACTAGTGACCATATCCCCTGCGCATCCCGCAAAGGCGGAGGTGTTGCTAACATTTACGATAGCAAATTTAAATTTACAAAAAAAATACGACGTTTTCGTCTTTTGAGTCATGAAATCTATGCAGCCTACTCAATCACTTTTTATAGCTACTGTTTACAGGCCTCCTGGGCCATATACAGCGTTCCTCACTGAGTTCCCTGAATTCCTATCGGACCTATCGGACCTTGTAGTCATAGCAGATAATATTCTAATCTTTGGTGACTTTAATATTCACATGGAAAAGTCCAAAAGGCTTTCGGAGCCAAAAAAACACAAAATAAACTTCAGTTAGTGCTAAATACGGCTACTAGAATCCTGACTAGAACCAACAAAAATGTATCATATTACTCCAGTGCTAGCCTCTCTACACTGGCAAGGGCTGATTTCAAGGTTTTACTGTTAACCTACAAAGCATTACATGGGCTTGCTCCTACCTATCTCTCTGATTTGGTCCTGCCGTACATACCTACACGTACGCTACGGTCACAAGACGCAGGCCTCCTAATTGTCCCTAGAATTTCTAAGCAAACAGCTGGAGGCAGGGCTTTCTCCTATAGAGCTCCATTTTTATGGAATGGTCTGCCTACCCATGTGAGAGACGCAGACTCAGTCTCAACCTTTAAGTATTTATTGAAGATTCATCTCTTCAGTAGGTCCTATGATTGAGTGTAGTCTGGCCCAGGAGTGTGAAGGTGAAAGGAAAGGCACTGGAGCAACGACCCGCCCTTGCTGTCTCTGCTGGTACCCCTCTCTCCACTGGGATTCTCTGCCTCTAACACTATTAGAAGAGCTAAGTCACTGGCTTACTGATGCTCTTCCTTGCCGTCCCTAGGAGGGGTGCGTCATTTGAGTGGGTTGAGTCACTGAATAAAGGATGAACTGTTGCTACTTTCCAAGCAATGGGGACCTCCCCAGAAAGGAGAGACAGGTTGAAAAGTTTGGGGAAAGGCTTGGTGATGATAGGGGCAGCAACCTTAAAGAAGAAAGGGTCTAAACCATCTGACCCAGAAGTTTTTTGGGGTCAAATTTAAGGAGCTTCTTTAGCACCTTGGACTCAGTGACTGCCTGCAGGGAGAAACTTTGTAGCGGGCCAGGGGAAAAAGAGGGAGAAGCATTGGGGATAGTCGCATTAGAAGGGGTGGGAGATGAGGAAATGTTGGACAGGCAAGGAGGCGTGGCTGAGTCAAATAGGGATCCAGACTTGATGAAGTGGTGGTTAAAGTTTTCAGCCATGTGCTTCTTGTCAGTAACAACCGTATCATCAACATTAAGGGACTTGTGCAACTGTGAGGAGGAGGAGGGTTTATTCTCCAGGTCTTTAACCATTTTCCAGAACTTCTTGGGGTTAGACCCATAGAAAGAGAACTGCTGCTTAAAGTAACTAACTTTGGCATTCCGGATAGCCTGAGTGCACTTATTTCTCATTTGCCTGAACGATAGCCAGTCAACCTACAAGTAACAGGACAGAGAATGTAGCCTAGGCCTGATATTTTTCACACCATTTCCAACAGAGGCCATCAGGTTGGTCAGCATGATAAGTGATCATAGCTCAAACCTACTCTGACTATTGAATGTCTGACGTCGACCTAACCTTATAATAGTTTGTAGGTAACCTAGACCTAACCTTATAATAGTTTGTAGGTAGCCTAGAGCTAACCTTATAATAGTTTGTAGGTAGTCTAGACCTAACCTTATAATAGTTTGTAGGTAACCTAGACCTAACCTTATAATAGTTTGTAGGTAGCCTAGAACTAACCTTATAATAGTTTGTAGGTAACCTAGCCTAGACCTACGAGAGTCTGCCCGTCTATCCACTGTATATCCCCTCTACTGTATATCAACTGTATAGCCACTGTACTGTATATCAACTGTATATCCACTGTACTGTATATCAACTGTATATCCACTGTACTGTATATCAACTGCATATCCAGTGTACTGTATATCAACTGTATAGCCACTGTACTGTATATCAACTGTATATCCACTGTACTGTATATCAACTGTATATCCACTGTACTGTATATCAACTGTATATCCACTGTACTGTATATCAACTGTATATCCACTGTACTGTATATCAACTGCATATCCAGTGTACTGTATATCAACTGTATAGCCACTGAACTGTATATCAACTGTATATCCACTGTACTATATATCAACTGTATATCCACTGTACTGTATATCAACTGTATAGCCACTGAACTGTATATCAACTGTATATCCACTGTACTGTATATCAACTGTATATCCACTGTACTGTATATCAACTGTATATCCACTGTACTGTATATCAACTGCATATCCAGTGTACTGTATATCAACTGTATAGCCACTGAACTGTATATCAACTGTATATCCACTGTACTATATATCAACTGTATATCCACTGTACTATATATCAACTGTATATCCACTGTACTGTATATCAACTGCATAGCCACTGTATATCAACGGTATATCCACTGTACTGTATATCAACTGCATATCCACTGTACTGTCTATCAACTGCATAGCCACTGTACTGTATATCAACTGTATATACACTGTACTATATATCAACTGTATATCCACTGTACTGTATATCAACTGCATAGCCACTGTATATCCACTGTACTGTATATCAACTGTATAGCCACTGAACTGTATTTCAACTGTTTAGCCACTGCATATCAACTGTATATCCACAGTATAGTCACTGTACTGTATATCAACTGTACAGCCAACATACTGGAAATCAACTGTATAGCCACTATATTGTATATCAACTGTACAGCCACTGTATATCCACTATTTTATTTATTTTATTTTTATTTTACCTTTATTTAACCAGGTAGGCAAGTTGAGAACAAGTTCTCATTTACAATTGCGACCTGGCCAAGATAAAGCAAAGCAGTTCGACAGATACAACAACACAGAGTTACACATGGAGTAAAACAAACATACAGTCAATAATAAAGTATAAACAAGTCTATATACAATGTGAGCAAATGAGGTGAGAAGGGAGGTAAAGGCAAAAAAAGGCCTTGGTGGCAAGGTAAATACAATATAGCAAGTAAAACACTGGAATGGTAGTTTTGCAATGGAAGAATGTGCAAAGTAGAAATAAAAATAATGGGGTGCAAAGGAGCAAAATAAATAAATAAATTAAATACAGTTGGGAAAGAGGTAGTTGATAGGGCTAAATTATATGTGGGCTATGTACAGGTGCAGTAATCTGTGAGCTGCTCTGACAGTTGGTGCTTAAAGCTAGTGAGGGAGATAAGTGTTTCCAGTTTCAGAGATTTTTGTAGTTCGTTCCAGTCATTGGCAGCAGAGAACTGGAAAGAGAGGCGGCCAAAGAAAGAATTGGTTTTGGGGGTGACTAGAGAGATATACCTGCTGGAGCGTGTGCTACAGGTGGGAGATGCTATGGTGACCAGCGAGCTGAGATAAGGGGGGACTTTACCTAGCAGGGTCTTGTAGATGACATGGAGCCAGTGGGTTTGGCGACGAGTATGAAGCGAGGGCCAGCCAACGAGAGCGTACAGGTCGCAATGGTGGGTAGTGTATGGGGCTTTGGTGACAAAACAGATTGCACTGTGATAGACTGCATCCAGTTTGTTGAGTAGGGTATTGGAGGCTATTTTGTAAATTACATCGCCAAAGTCGAGGATTGGTAGGATGGTCAGTTTTACAAGGGTATGTTTGGCAGCATGAGTGAAGGATGCTTTGTTGCGAAATAGGAAGCCAATTCTAGATTTAACTTTGGATTGGAGATGTTTGATATGGGTCTGGAAGGAGAGTTTACAGTCTAACCAGACACCTAAGTATTTGTAGTTGTCCACGTATTCTAAGTCAGAGCCGTCCAGAGTAGTGATGTTGGACAGGCGGGTAGGTGCAGGTAGTGATCGGTTGAAGAGCATGCATTTAGTTTTACTTGTATTTAAGAGCAGTTGGAGGCCACGGAAGGAGAGTTGTATGGCATTGAAGCTTGCCTGGAGGGTTGTTAACACAGTGTCCAAAGAAGGGCCGGAAGTATACAGAATGGTGTCGTCTGCGTAGAGGTGGATCAGAGACTCACCAGCAGCAAGAGCGACCTCATTGATGTATACAGAGAAGAGAGTCGGTCCAAGAATTGAACCCTGTGGCACCCCCATAGAGACTGCCAGAGGTCCGGACAACAGACCCTCAGATTTGACACACTGAACTCTATCAGAGAAGTAGTTGGTGAACCAGGCGAGGCAATCATTTGAGAAACCAAGGCTGTTGAGTCTGCCGATGAGGATGTGGTGATTGACAGAGTCGAAAGCCTTGGCCAGATCAATGAATACGGCTGCACAGTAATGTTTCTTATTGATGGCGGTTAAGATATCGTTTAGGACCTTGAGCGTGGCTGAGGTGCACCCATGACCAGCTCTGAAACCAGATTGCATAGCAGAGACTTACACTACACTACACTGTATATCAACTGTATATCCACTGTACTATATATCAACTGTATATCAACTGTACTGTATATCAACTGTATATCCACTGTACTGTATATCAACTGGATAGCCACTGTATATCCACTACACTGTATATCAACTGTATATCCACTGTACTATATATCAACTGTATATCCACTGTACTGTATATCAACTGCATAGCCACTGTATATCCACTACACTGTATATCAACTGTATATCCACTGTACTGTATATCAACTGCATAGCCACTGTATATCCACTACACTGTATATCAACTGTATATCCACTACACTGTATATCAACTGTATATCCACTGTACTGTATATCAACTGCATAGCCACTGTACTGTATATCAACTGTATATCCACTGTACTGTATATCAACTGCATAGCCACTGTACTGTATATCAACTGTATATCCACTGTACTATATATCAACTGTATATCGACTGTACTGTATATCAACTGCATAGCCACTGTATATCCACTACACTGTATATCAACTGTATATCCACTGTACTGTATATCAACTGTATATCCACTGTACTGTATATCAACTGCATAGCCACTGTATATCAACTGTATATCGACTGTACTGTATATCAACTGCATAGCCACTGTATATCCACTACACTGTATATCAACTGTATATCCACTGTACTGTATATCAACTGTATATCCACTGTACTGTATATCAACTGCATAGCCACTGTACTGTATATCAACTGTATATCCACTGTACTGTATATCAACTGCATAGCCAATGTACTGTATATCAACTGTATATCCACTGTACTGTATATCAACTGTATATCCACTGTACTGTATATCAACTGTATAGCCACTGTTCATTCTCTCATTCCTCTTTGCTCACTCTGCCTAGTTGTGTATAATGTTGTACGGAAACTTTGTAAACTCTTTTGTCTGTATTCTGTATTCTTGTATCAACCACTCCAAAAACGTCTATTAATTATAATCCACATAATAATTCACATTTCCCTGCTGTAGTGAACTGGCTCAAATTAAGATGATACATGAACTCAGCAAATAAAGAAACGTCCTCTCACTGTAAATTGCTTTTATTTTCAGCAAACTTAACATGTGTAATTATTTGTATGAAAATAACATTCAACAACTGACACATAAACTGAACAAGTTCCACAGACATGTGACTAACATAAATTAATAATGTGTCCCTGAACAAAGGGGGGCTCAAAATCAAAAGTAACAGTCAGTATCTGGTGTGGCCACCAGCTGCATTAAGTAATGCAGTGCATCACCTCCTCATGGACTGCATCAGATTTTCCAGTTCTTGCTGGGAGATGTTACACCATTCTTCCACCAAGACACCTGCAAGTTCATGGACATTTCTGTGGGAAATGACCCTAGCCCTTACCCTCTGATCCAACAGGTCCCAGGCGTGCTCAATGGGATTGAGATCCGGGCTCTTCGCTGGCCATGGCAGAACACTAACATTCCTGTTTTGCAGGATATCATGCACAGAACGAGCAGTATGGCTGGTGGCATTGTCATGCTGGAGGGTCATGTCAGGATGAGCCTGCAGGAAGGGAACCACATGAGGGAGGAGGAGGTCTTCCCTTTAACGCACAGCGTTGAGATTGCCTGCAATGACAACAAGCTCAGTCCAATGATCCAGTGACACGCCGCCCCAGACCATGACGGACCCTCCACCTCCAAATCGATCCAGCTCCAGAATACAGGCCTCGGTGTAACGCTCATTCCTTCGACAATAAACACAAATCCGCCAATCACCCTTGGTGAGACAAAACCGCGACTCGTCAGTGAAGAGCACTTTTGCCAGTTCTGTCTGGTCCAGTGACAGTGGTTTGTGCCCATAGGCAACGTTGTTGCGGGTGATGTCTGTGAGGACCTGCCTTTCAACAGGCCTACAAGCCCCCAGTCCAGCCTCTCTCAGCCTATTGCAGATAGTCTGAGCATTGATGGAGTGATTGTGCATTCCTGGTGTAACTCGGGCAGTTATTGTTGCCATCCTGTACCTGTCCCACAGGTGTGATGTTCGGATCCTGTGCTGGGGTTGTTACACGTGGTCTGCCACTGTAAGGATGATCAGCTGTCCATCCCGTCTCCCTATAGAGCTGTCTTAGGTGTCTGTACGGACATTGGAATTTATTGCCACATCTGCAGTCCTCATGCCTCCTTGCAGCAGTTTTTACATTTGATTTATTTCACCTTTATTTAACCAGGTAGGCTAGTTGAGAACACCTTTATTTAACCAGGTAGGCTAGTTGAGAACACCTTTATTTAACCAGGTAGGCTAGTTGAGAACACCTTTATTTAACCAGGTAGGTTAGTTGAGAACACCTTTATTTAACCAGGTAGGCTAGTTGAGAACACCTTTATTTAACCAGGTAGGCTAGTTGAGAACAAGTCTCATTTGCAACTGCGACCTGTTCAAGATAAAGCAAAGCAGTTCCACACATACAATATAGGGTTACATATGGAATAAACAAACATACAATCAATAATACAGTAGAAAAATCTATATACAGCATGTGCAAATGAGGCAGGATAAGAGAGGTAAGGCAATAAATTGGCCATGGTGGCAAAGTAATTACATTATAGCAATTAAACACTGGAATGGTAGGATGTGCAGAAGATGAATGTGCAAGTTGAAATACTGGGGTGCAAAATAAATAAATACAGTATGGGGATGAGGTAGATTGGATGGGCTATTTACAGATGAGCTATGTACAGGTGCAGTGATCTGTGAGATGCTCTGAAAGCAGGTGCCTAATAAAACCAGTGAGGGAGGTAAGAGTATCCAGCTTCAGAGATTTTTGCAGTTCATTCTGGTCATTGGCAGCAGAGAACTGGAAGGAAAGGCGGCTAAAGGAGGAATTGGCTTTGGGGGTGACCAGTGGAGCATGTGCTACGGGTGGGTGCTGCTATGGGGACCAGTGAGATGAGATAAGGCGGGGCTTTGACTAGCAGAGACTTGTAGATGACATGGAGCCAGTGGGTTTGGCGACGAGTATGAAGTGAGGGCCAGCCAACAAGAGCATACAGGTCGCAGTGGTGGGTAGTATATGGGGCTTTAGTGACAAAACAGATGGCACTGTGATTGACTCCATCCAATTTGTTGAGTAGAGTGTCGGAGGCTATTTTGTAAATGACATCGCCAAAGTCGAGGATCGGTAGGATGGTCAGTTTTACGAGGGTATGTTTGGCAGCATGAGCAAAGGATGCTTTGATGCGAAATAGGAAGCCGATTATATATTTAATTTTGAATTGGAGATGTTTAAAAATCTGACACTGGTTGCATTAAGGAGAAGTGGATCTAAAGTTCCATGCATAACACTTGTATTTTCATCAACATTTATAATGAGTATTTCTGTAAATTGATGTGGCTCTCTGTAAAAATTACCACATGTTTTTGGAACTACTGAACATAACATGCCAATGTGAAATGAGATTTTTGGATATAAATATGCACTTTATAGAACAAAACATACATGAATTGTGTAACAATTGTAGCCTGAATTCACAACCAGAACATGACAAGTCATTGAGATATTTTCCGATCTGCTGAGAGAGCACCCTCCTGATGACTAGCGCTCTGTATATTCTGATGGGTGAGGTCTGAGCTGGAATGTGAAGCTAACTGAAGCTGGCTAACTTCAAAAAACCAGTATATCTAGCTAGTATCATAGTATACGTCTCAGGCTACGTTCAGGTTTCAGCATCAGGCAGGTATCAACATGCCGAGTCGTAGGCTACAACCTGGGTTGTATTCATTTGTTTTCTCCACAGCCAACAGTATTAAAATGTTGCATAAAACATAAACAGTTCTCTAAATGCTGTACAATGTGACCTAAACGGTTTCTGTCGCCAAACGTTTTGCTACGGGGGCACTAATGAATACACTTAAACTGTTTTGAGGAAGTGTCATTTGTTGTTAGGCTTTCCACCATATATATTTGTATCTCTTTCACACAACAATCCTTCCTGAGTGAAAAGCATTAACAGTAGATTAGAAAGAGAACATGTTTGTTTGTTGATTGTTGTGTTTTAAGCCTGTTTTGAGAAGACAAGTCTATAGACCTATAGACCAGTGAATACACACTGTATCAGTAGGAGATCACCCTGGTCCATAGACCTATGATACAGTAGGAGATCACCCTGGTCTATAGACCTATGATACAGTAGGAGATCACCCTGGTCTATAGACCTATGATACAGTAGAAGATCACCCTGGTCTATAGACCTATGATACAGTAGAAGATCACCCTGGTCTATAGACCTATGATACAGTACACTCTTAGAATAAAGGGTTCCAATTGGGTCCTCCGGCTGTCCCCATAGGAGATTATTTTGGGTTCCAGGTAGAACCCTCTGTGGTTCTACAAATGGTTCTCCTATGGGGACAGCCAAATAACCCTTTTAGATTCTAGATAGTGTAGCAGCGATCACCATGGGGCACACAGATGGGCACAGAACGAATTCATCTAATTTATATTGAAAACATTTTAAGGAGAGTAGGACTATTATAATACTGTCCACCAACAATATCATAAACTATATGAAAACACATAACAATATCATCAACTATATGAATACACATAACAATATCAACAACTATATGAATACACATAACAATATCAATATCATCAACTATATGAATACTGTGGCTTGTGCTGTCCTTCACAATGTGGCCTGCCTGAGGAAGGAGAGGGCCCCCAGAGTGCCACCAGCCATGGACTGGGACAATCCGGCAATCTTCCCTGATGACGACAGTGGTCGGCTGCTGAGGGACCAATATGTGTTGAATTATTTTAGTTAGTATGTGTGCTTTCAATTTTGGTTAAATATGTCCTGCAGTGGCAGAGGAATTTGGGTTTTTTTGGGTTCGTTTTTTGACGAATTTGGCCTCTTATGATGTTTGTGCGGTATACTGTGTGTAATACAAGGCTGCAGGGAGGCTACTGCATCCAGCTGATGGTTTACCTGCTTTGTTTTGTCCTTATTCAATAAAGGAACATAATGTTACACATTGTGTTTTTATATTCATATGGAATGTGTATTTGTTTATATGACAGAGTACTAGGGCCACACTGAAGAAAAAGGATAAAGTCATAAATTTATGAGGCTGGTTCTTTCTGCAGAAAAGCTACATATTGTTTTTACAGTTTTGATACTTATGACAATGTGATACTTAATATTCTGGCACATCAGCATGTCTTTGTTTATGAAACCATACTGAAGTACAATTTCACGAAATGCCCCACATCTGTCATTTTAACAACTGTCCTCCTTTAAAACAACTGGTTACAATATTATGACTTGTGTTTTTTTCCCCTCTGTGGCCCTAATATTCTAGCATTTTATATATAGCCTTATAGTCTATGGGAAACTGTAAATTATCTAATGATAGCAACATCATCTAAAAATCATTTTTTATCCAAAATCATTGAAATTAATGATCACAAACGTTTAAATAACAGTGGGTCTAGTTATATGTGATAACAATGTATAGTGAGCAGTGAAATAACTATTGGTTTCCATTTGTGGTGACTGCTGACTGACATTAGGGATGAGATTAAATAGATCCTGGAATTTAGCCTGGTCTGGAGCAGGCTAGCTCCACAGAATAAATCTCCATGGTAATTTATACCATAACATATCCTCCTGCCCCCTATCCATCTTTAGTGCAACCGGATTACGGATCAATTGAGCCAGGATCACCAAGATATCCTGGCTTAATCCCTTATCCTAGTTTTGTGCAACAGGCCCCTGGTGACTGAGACAGCCATGGCATATTGATAAACATCAGCAAGTACAGCAGTCTTCATCACTGAAGCGCCTGCCAAACATGCCCCAACACTCACCAATCGTTAAGCTCTTCCCGAGCAGGGTCGCAGTCTCTCCTGGTAGCACCTCCTTTCTCCCCAGGGGTAGCAGCTCCTCTCTCCCCAGGGGTAGCAGCTCCTCTCTCACCCCAGGGGTAGCAGCTCCTCTCTCCCCAGCGGTAGCTGCTCCTCTCTCTCCCCAGGGGTAACAGCTCCTCTCTCCCCAGGGGTAGCAGCTCCTCTCTCACCCCAGGGGTAGCAACTCCTCTCTCCCCAGGGGTAGCAACTCCTCTCTCCCCAGGGGTAGAAACTCCTCTCTCCCCAGGGGTAACAACTCCTCTCTCCCCAGGGGTAGCATCTCCTCTCTCCCCAGGGGTAGCAACTCCTCTCTCCCCAGGGGTAGCATCTCCTCTCCCCAGGGGTAGCATCTCCTCTCCCCTAGGATTTGCAGATATTGGTGGCTACTTGTGAACACATACATCTACAGTGTATTGCCAAAACCCTCCACATCTTCAAACATAGACTCTGACCTGTCTAATGAGCCAAAATGATTAAATAATCCCAGAGTACCTCTCTCTCTCTCACTCACTCACTCACTCACTCACTCACTCACTCACTCACTCACTCACTCACTCACTCACACACACACACACACACACACACACACACACACACACACACACACACACACACACACACACACACACACACACACACACACACACACACACACACACACACACACACACACACACACACACACACACACACACACACACACACTTATCCTATTCTTCTGTTGCTGTCTCTGAGTCTTGTCTGGTGTGTCTCTTTAGGTTTGCAATCCAAAAAGGTCAAGGGGATACTGTGGTAGCTTAACTAGTTTTGGGCTGTTGTGGTGTTGTGGTGACTGTATTCCTGCCACACCGACAGCCGTGTTGTGGTGTTGTGGTGTTGTGGTGACTGTATCCACACCGACAGTCATGAGTAATGACCGCAGTCAAAATGTGAAATGTAATTTTGAGAATTAAGTCACAATTTTTTGATAGTACAATCGTGAGAGTCATCCTCACTATGCCCCCTAGAGGAGAGGACGAGACATTACATTACTCATTATTAATACAGTATATACAGTCGTGAGAGTCATCCTCACTATGCCCCCTAGAGGAGAGGAGGAGACATTACATGACTTATTATTAATACAGTATATACAGTCGTGAGAGTCATCCTCACTATGCCCCCTAGAGGAGAGGAGGAGACATTACATTACCTATTATCAATACAGTATATACAGTCGTGAGAGTCATCCGTACTATGTCCCCTAGAGGAGAGGACGAGACATTACATTACTCATTATTAATACAGTATATACAGTCGTGAGAGTCATCCTCACTATGCCCCCTAGAGGAGAGGAGGAGACATTACATTACCTATTATCAATACAGTATATACAGTCGTGAGAGTCATCCGTACTATGTCCCCTAGAGGAGAGGACGAGACATTACATGACTAATTATTAATACAGTATATACAGTCGTGAGAGTCATCCGTACTATGCCCCCTAGAGGAGAGGAGGAGACATTACATTACTTATTATTAATACAGTATAAACAGTCGTGGCCAAAAGTTTTGAGAATGACACAAATATTACTTTTCACAGTCTGCTGCCTCAGTTTGTATGATGGCTATTTGCATATACTCCAGAATGTTATGAAGAGTGATCAGATGAATTGCAAAGTCCCTCTTTACCATGTAAATTAACTGAATCCCCCAAAAAACATTTCCACTGCATTTCAGCCCTGCCACAAAAGGACCAGATGACATCATGTCAGTGATTCTCTCGTTAACACAGGTGTGAGTGTTGACGAGGACAAGGCTGGAGATCACTCTGTCATGCTGAGTGAGTTCGAATAACAGACTGGAAGCTTCAAAAGGAGGGTGGTGCTTGGAATCATTGTTCTTCCTCTGTCAACCATGGTTACCTGCAAGGCAACATGTGCCTTCATCATTGCTTTGCACAAAAATGGCTTTACAGGCAAGGATATTGCTGCCAGTAGGCTGCCAGTTTTTTAAAGTAGATGTTCCAATGGTGCTCATCAGTGTTGTATGAGGCTTGTATACAATGGAGGCCTGGAGTTGCTAAACTTGTTTATGTTAATTAACAGTCATTTACCTTCAGGTCAGGTCTTTTGCATGACAATAACCGACAGACAAATAAATCAAGCTCTAGGCCTGTGTCTTGGTCACCTAAATCATCCTCCCTACTGTCGGGTTCACCTAGGGGTCAGGAAAAGTGTTGTACCAAAATGTTTGATGTATTAGAATAATTGATTAGTCTTATGTTGTATTAATAGAAGGGGAGGGGTTGCAAGACTCCTCCCTCCTTACATTAATAGAGTCCTAGACTACAGATTAACTATATATACATTATGAGGTTTTAATATTGTTCCACAGTTGTTTTCTAATTCTCTCTCTCTCTGCCTCATTATAAAGAGGCCCCTCTGAGTAATGTGTGACTGTGGAGAAGGAGCTCTGCAGGAGAGTGGAGGAGATATGACTAGTCAAACATTCCACAATAAAGCAACTTTGGGGAGTGGACTTTTACTGCTACGTTTTAGATAACACTAAAAGCCATTGTTTATATAGCTTGGGAGGCAGGGTTTTGGTCTCAGGAGTAAAAAGGTACTGACGTAGGTAGTGACATCACCAGGCAACACTGAGGGTGTAACAAAACAACTGGAGACCTTTTGTTTGATGCAGAACTTACTCAGAAACATGTGTTATGTTCCTGTTCCTGTTCCTGTTTGTCAACTTCTGTCTGCAATTGCATTAATAAAGGTTTTTGAATGATTTAATTAAAGATATTGTCATAATGTTAATTTCACCAATGAACCAATGATTGACAAAGAAGGACGTAAGGAACGAACCCTAACATTTGGCGAGCTTGCCGGGAGTGAGTGTCTCCCCCCGGTTGGAGGAGATTCTACACCGTGGTGCCAGAGATCCAAATTAAACAAGGTAAACAGTTTAATCTAAGTCTGTAATTAAATGGCATTTACTGCTGTGGTTTCCCTCTAATAAGGAAGTGGCACCTCACTCACTCTAAATGATAGACATACACGTTGAATATGATATAGTCGGATCTTAGTTTGGAGAAAGTACGTAACGTGACTATTGGTGAAATGCATGTTGTCAATATAGGATGAATGAAATTAATGATTGATGATTTTTATTTTGGGTAATAATGCAGGTGACCATTATTGAAATTCTAGTTTTTATTTGGAGAGGTGATTCAGTAATGATCATCTATTTAATTTTGGGTGTGTAATACAGTTGACTATTACCAATACTAGTTATTTTGGTTTTGAAGAGCTTGTTCAGCATTGATCTTCCATTATATTGGGAGTAATGCAGCGATCATTACTCATCTCTTCTATTTTATTTTGAGTTGTAATGCGGAGAGACCATTACTTTAATACTAGTTGATTTATTTAGGAGAAGTGGTTCAGAGATAATAATCAGCTATACTAGTTGTTTTGGTTTTGAAGAGGTGGTTCAGTGTTAATCATCCATTATGTATTGGGAGGTAATGCATTAACACTGAACCACCTCTTCTAAACCAAAATAACATTATGTAATGATCACTGCATTACCTCCCAATACATAATGGATGATTACCACTGAACCACCTCTTCAAAACCAAAATAACATTATGTAATGATCACTGCATTACAACTTAAAATAAAATAGCAGCGATGAGTATAATAAGCACCTCTTCAAAACCAAAATAACATTATGTAATGATCACTGCATTACCTCCCAATACATAATGGATGATTAACACTGAACCACCTCTTCTAAACCAAAATAACATTATGTAATGATCACTGCATTACCTCCCAATACATAATGGATGATTAACACTGAACCACCTCTTCTAAACCAAAATAACATTATGTAATGATCACTGCATTACCTCCCAATACATAATGGATGATTAACACTGAACGACCTCTTCAAAACCAAAATAACATTATGTAATGATCACTGCATTACCTCCCAGTACATAATGGATGATTAACACTGAACCACCTCTTCAAAACCAAAATAACATGATGTAATGATCACTGCATTACCTCCCAATACATAATGGATGATGAAGAGACCATTACTGTCATACTAGCTAGTTTCTTTATGAGAGGTGATTCAGTGATAATAATCATCTATTTTATTTTGTTAAGGTAATTCAGTTACAATGACCAAATACTTGGTTTAGATGTTTACTATATGACTAAGTTATTTTGATATTTGTAGTGTTTATTTTGAAGAGGTACCCAATGACTTGAGTTGAGTTGGTTATGAATGGTGCGTTGTTTGTTTGTCTGTGGATCATGGAGGGAGTTATTGGGTAATGGCCCAATAGTGGAATCCAGAGGTAGGAGTAGAACAGGAGTTATTGGGTAATGGACCAATAGTGGAATCCAGAGGTAGGAGTAGAACAGGAGTTATTGGGTAATGGCCCAATAGTGGAATCCAGAGGTAGGAGTAGAACAGGAGTTATTGGGTAATGGCCCAATAGTGGAATCCAGAGGTAGGAGTAGAACAGGAGTTATTGGGTAATGGCCCAATAGTGGAATCCAGAGGTAGGAGTAGAACAGGAGTTATTGGGTAATGGCCCAATAGTGGAATCCAGAGGTAGGAGTAGAACAGGAGTTATTCTCATAAAGGTTGGACGTATTTGTAAGTGACACTTTCCTACCAATGGACAGTATTGGAAATGTACAACCCCTTAGTATATCAGTAAGAGAATTATACAGACGTTCTGTAGAATGTAAAAACAGAATGTTATTTTGTGATCCTGTCACCACCAGGGGGCACTGGTGTATAACAGATAACTATTACTCTACACCAGGGGTGTCAAAGTCAAATGGACGGAGGGCCAAATAAAAAAATCAGCTACAAGACGAGGGCCGGACTGTTCGAATGTTCATTGAAACATTTTTAAATGACGCATATAGTCTAGTGAACCTAATTGAACCTACTGAAAACCTAACAAATATATTACAATATGATCAGATAAATAAAGCAATATTTTCTTATGGCTCTGTCAGTAATCTTTAATTTTCAACAGACACAAAAGACAAATTTCCTTTATATAAATATCCCCATAACATGAACATTAAATGAAAGAAACCGGTATTCAAGGCACCATCAGTAGACTATATTTTCTATTTTAGCAAAAGTGGGCTAAATTTACTTCAAAGAAAAAACAATAATAGCAATTTTCTATCATCCACTCAACTGAAATATTTTTAAAATATAATTGGATTGAAATACAAAAAAATAAAGTGCAAAAATCTATTAATCAAAAACAACACTTTGTTTAAGGAGAAGTAACATGCAGTGAAAACAAATATTAAATTTTAACTTTTAAACTTGAACTGAGTAAAAACTCTAAATATGTGATTGCACAGTAATGTTCACTTGTTTGAGGTTGAGGGTGATACTTGGTGGTGTCCCATCTTTTCCACAAGTTCATCAATGTTCGGGGTAAGGCTCTGAGCTGAAGAAATCCTCAGAATTGAGTGGAGGTGTTCAGCAGTAAGTCGACTTCTGTGTGATGTTTTGTTCAGGTTCATCAAAGAAAACAGTTGTTCACACAGGTATGTGCTGCCAAACATAGACAACGTTTGAGCAGCCTGGATGCGCAGCTGGGGCATTGTGCCGGGGAGGAAACGGGCAAACTCCGCAGCACCCACTGCCGCATATTTTTCCCTCAGTGCATCATTGCATTGGAGGTCAATCAACTCCATTTGGAGGTTTGGTGGTGAGCTTTCCACGTCAACAGCAAATGGGTTACCGAGCAGTTCCAACCTGCTTTTTTGTGCTTCAAAGTCAGCAAATCGGCGTCGAAAGTCAGTGGTAAGCATACCTATTTTATCAGCCAACTGTGTGCTCGGGAACGCACTGGTAGAGAGCTTCTCTTTCATGGTCTGGCAGCTGGGAAAGTGGCTCAAATTTTCTTTCCGCATCTGCGTCTCCCACAGAGTCAGTTTGGTTTTAAATGCCTTCACTGTACTGTACATATCAGAGATGACACGATCCCGACCCTGCAGCTGCAAGTTTATTGCATTCAGATGACTCGTAATGTCACACAGAAAAGCCATTTCACACAGAAACATTTCGTCTCGGAGTTGTGTTGTGTCTTTCCCTTTGCTGTCCAAGAATAGACAAATCTCCTCACGAAGCTCGAAACATCTTTGAAGCACCTTTCCCTGGCTTAGCCATCGCACCTCTGTGTGATAAGGCAAATCACCATGCTCCGTTTCTAACTCCGTCAGAAATGCCTTGAACTGGCGGTGATTCAAACCTTTGGCTCTGATAAAGTTAACTGTGCGCGTGATGATGCTCATTACATGCTCCATTTTCAAGGCTTTACCGCACAACGCTTCCTGGTGTATGATACAATGATAAGCTGTCAGCTCACCTGTCGCGTTTTCCTCTTGCATCTTTTCCCGTATCTTCGCCACCAGTCCGCTCCTGTGTCCACACATCGCAGGTGCTCCGTCGGTTGTCAAACCCACGAGTTTTTCCCAAGGCAGCTCCATCTCATTTACACATCTTGACACCTCTTCATACAAATCATGCCCCGTAGTTGTGCCATGCATAGGACGTAAAGCCAAAAACTCCTCTGTCACGCTTAGGCTGGAGTCCACTCCGCGGATGAAAATTGACAACTGGGCAATGTCAGAAATGTCGGTGCTCTCATCCACAGCCAAGGAATATGCAATAAAATCTTTTCCCTTTTTCACAAGCTGCTCTTTTAGATTGATGGACAACTGGTCTACTCTCTCGGCAATGGTGTTTCTGCTCAGACTCACATTTAAAAAGAGTTGCCTTTTTTCTGGGCAAACTTCGTCACAAACTTTAATCATGCAGTTTTTGATGAAATCCCCCTCCGTAAATGGCCGGGCTGATTTAGCGATCTCTTCTGCCAAAATAAAACTGGCCTTGACAGCAGCCTGGCCTTGTGATTTGGCTTTTTTGAACAGAGCCTGTCGAGATTTGAGGCCTCGTTTTAATTCCTCTGCCTTTTGTAGCCTTTGTTCCATGTCCATATTCTTGTTTTTGTCCGCGTGTTTCGTTTCATAATGTCGTCTCAGATTATACTCTTTCAGTACCGCCACACTTTCTCCACACAGAAGACACACAGGTTTTCCAGCTACCTTCGTGAACATATACTCCGACTCCCACCTTGTTTGAAACCCCCGGTTCTCAGTATCCACCTTCCGTTTTGCCATTTTTGATGGGTATCTGAAAGTTAATTTTACTGTGATGCTGACGACTGCTGTGCCAATAAATATTGAAATGAAGCAGCCTACTGCTCGGTGCGTCACCTTTGCATTGTGGGAAATGTAGTATTGGTGCGTGTAAAAGATCTGCGGGCTGCCGGCTTGCTGCGGGCCGGTTCTAATAATAAATCAAGATCATCCCAGGGGCCGTAAAAAACCTTCTTGCGGGCCGGATGTGGCCCGCGGGCCTTGACTCTGACATATGTGCTCTACACCTTTAAGATGAAACATTAGGAATTGAAGTTTACCATGCGGTTGTCTCTGTGAGGCCCATGTGTGAAATATGTTTGAGTATAAGTAGAACCATTTACTATAGCCTGGATCAAGTGAGAATAGAAATACGATTACAGCATCACCCACTGTTATTGAACACACACTGAGAGAAGATAGAGGATAATTTATATAGGCATATTCCTACATATTACACCCACTTTAGGATAACCCTATAGAGGATAGAAAAACAAATTACACACAGACTATCTAAAGATAAATCCGGAGCACCATGGCACAGTCAAACCAGGATGAGGAGATAGGTGCAATGAAGCCTGTCACGCCTGTTGAATATATGCAAAATAAGTTTCCTGCTGTGGAATTTACAGTCACTTTTAACTTCTTTGATAGAGGGGGCAACATTTTCACCTTTGGATGAATTGCGTGCCCATAATGAACTGCCTGCTACTCTGTCCCAGATGCTAATATATGCATATTATTATTACTATTGGATATAAAACACTCTGACGTTTCTAAAACTGTTCGAATGATGTCTGTGAGTATAACAGAACTCATATCTGCTGTAGACAGTCAGATCCCCTGATGGGTGTGTTGGACCACAGTGTTGTAGACAGTCAGATCCCCTGATGGGTGTGTTGGACCACAGTGTTGTAGACAGTCAGATCCCCTGATGGACCACAGTGTTGTAGACAGTCAGATCCCCTGATGGACCACAGTGTTGTAGACAGTCAGATTCCCTGATGGACCACAGTGTTGTAGACAGTCAGATCCCCTGATGGGTGTGTTGGACCACAGTGTTGTAGACAGTCAGATCCCCTGATGGACCACAGTGTTGTAGACAGTCAGATCCCCTGATGGACCACAGTGTTGTAGACAGTCAGATCCCCTGATGGACCACAGTGTTGTAGACAGTCAGATCCCCTGATGGATGTGATGGACCACAGTGTTGTAGACAGTCAGATCCCCTGATGGACCACAGTGTTGTAGACAGTCAGATCCCCTGATGGGTGTGTTGGACCACAGTGTTGTAGACAGTCAGATCCCCTGATGGGTGTGTTGGACCACAGTGTTGTAGACAGTCAGATCCCCTGATGGGTGTGTTGGACCACAGTGTTGTAGACAGTCAGATCCCCTGATGGATGTGATGGACCACAGTGTTAATATTATTATTACTATTGGATATAAAACACTCTGACGTTTCTAAAACTGTTCGAATGATGTCTGTGAGTATAACAGAACTCATATGTGCTGTAGACAGTCAGATCCCCTGATGGGTGTGTTGGACCACAGTGTTGTAGACAGTCAGATCCCCTGATGGGTGTGTTGGACCACAGTGTTGTAGACAGTCAGATCCCCTGATGGACCACAGTGTTGTAGACAGTCAGATCCCCTGATGGACCACAGTGTTGTAGACAGTCAGATTCCCTGATGGACCACAGTGTTGTAGACAGTCAGATCCCCTGATGGGTGTGTTGGACCACAGTGTTGTAGACAGTCAGATCCCCTGATGGACCACAGTGTTGTAGACAGTCAGATCCCCTGATGGGTGTGTTGGACCACAGTGTTGTAGACAGTCATATCCCCTGATGGGTGTGATGAACCACAGTGTTGTAGACAGTCAGATCCCCTGTTGGACCACAGTGTTGTAGACAGTCAGATCCCCTGTTGGACCACAGTGCTGTAGACAGTCAGATCTCCTGATGGGTGTGTTGGACCACAGTGTTGTAGACAGTCTGATCCCCTGATGGGTGTGATGGACCACAGTGTTGTAGACAGTCAGATCCCCTGATGGACCACAGTGTTGTAGACAGTCAGATCCCCTGATGGACCACAGTGTTGTAGACAGTCAGATCCCCTGATGGATGTGATGGACCACAGTGTTGTAGACAGTCAGATCCCCTGATGGACCACAGTGTTGTAGACAGTCAGATCCCCTGATGGGTGTGTTGGACCACAGTGTTGTAGACAGTCAGATCCCCTGATGGGTGTGTTGGACCACAGTGTTGTAGACAGTCAGATCCCCTGATGGGTGTGTTGGACCACAGTGTTGTAGACAGTCAGATCCCCTGATGGATGTGATGGACCACAGTGTTGTAGACAGTCAGATCCCCTGATGGGTGTGTTGGACCACAGTGTTGTAGACAGTCAGATCCCCTGATGGGTGTGTTGGACCACAGTGTTGTAGACAGTCAGATCCCCTGATGGGTGTGTTGGACCACAGTGTTGTAGACAGTCAGATCCCCTGATGGGTGTGTTGGACCACAGTGTTGTAGAAAGTCAGATCCCCTGATGGATGTGATGGACCACAGTGTTGTAGACAGTCAGATCCCCTGATGGATGTGATGGACCACAGTGTTGTAGACAGTCAGATCCCCTGATGGATGTGATGGACCACAGTGTTGTAGACAGTCAGATCCCCTGATGGGTGTGTTGGACCACAGTGTTGTAGACAGTCAGATCCCCTGATGGGTGTGTTGGACCACATTGTTGTAGACAGTCAGATCCCCTGATGGATGTGATGGACCACAGTGTTGTAGACAGTCAGATCCCCTGATGGGTGAGATGGACCACAGTGTTGTAGACAGTCAGATCCCCTGATGGACCACAGTGTTGTAGACAGTCAGATCCCCTGATAGACCACAGTGTTGTAGACAGTCAGATCCCCTGATGGATGTGATGGACCACAGTGTTGTAGACAGTCAGATCCCCTGATGGACCACAGTGTTGTAGACAGTCAGACCACCTGATGGGTGTGTTGGACCGCAGTGTTGTGGACTGTCAGATCCCCTGTGAAACCACAGTGTTGTAGACAGTCAGATCCCCTGATGGGTGTGTTGGACCACAGTGTTGTAGACAGTCAGATCCCCTGATGGGTGTGTTGGACCACAGTGTTGTAGACAGTCAGATCCCCTGATGGGTGTGTTGGACCACAGTGTTGTAGACAGTCAGATCCCCTGATGGATGTGATGGACCACAGTGTTGTAGACAGTCAGATCCCCTGATGGGTGTGTTGGACCACAGTGTTGTAGACAGTCAGATCCCCTGATGGGTGTGTTGGACCACAGTGTTGTAGACAATCAGATCCCCTGATGGATGTGACGGACCACAGTGTTGTAGACAGTCAGATCCCCTGATGGATGTGTTGGACCACAGTGTTGTAGACAGTCAGATCCCCTGATGGATGTGATGGACCACAGTGTTGTAGACAGTCAGATCCCCTGATGGGTGTGTTGGACCACAGTGTTGTAGACAGTCAGATCCCCTGATGGGTGTGTTGGACCACAGTGTTGTAGACAGTCAGATCCCCTGATGGATGTGATGGACCACAGTGTTGTAGACAGTCAGATCCCCTGATGGATGTGTTGGACCACAGTGTTGTAGACAGTCAAATCCCCTGATGGGTGTGTTGGGACCACAGTGTTGTAGACAGTCAGATCCTCTGATGGGTGTTTTGGACCACAGTGTTGTAGACAGTCAGATCCCCTGATGGGTGTGTTGGACCACAGTGTTGTAGACAGTCAGATCCCCTGTTGGACCACAGTGTTGTAGACAGTCAGATCCCCTGATGGGAGTGTTGGACCACAGTGTTGTAGACAGTCAGATCCCCTGATGGGTGTGTTGGACCACAGTGTTGTAGACAGTCAGATCCCCTGTTGGACCACAGTGTTGTAGACAGTCAGATCCCCTGATGGGTGTGTTGGACCACAGTGTTGTAGACAGTCAGATCCCCTGATGGGTGTGTTGTACAACAGTGTTGTAGACAGTCAGATCCCATGTTGGACCACAGTGTTGTAGACAGTCAGATCCCCTGATGGATGTGTTGGACCACAGTGTTGTAGACAGTCAGATCCCCTGTTGGTCCACAGTGTTGTAGACAGTCAGATCCTCTGATGAGTGTGTTGGACCACAGTGTTGTAGACAGTCAGATCCCCTGATGGATGTGATGGACCACAGTGTTGTAGACAGGCAGATCCCCTGTTGGACCACAGTGTTGTAGACAGTCAGATCCTCTGATGGGTGTGTTGGACCACAGTGTTGTAGACAGTCAGATCCCCTGATGGGTGTGTTGGACCACAGTGTTGTAGACAGTCAGATCCCCTGATGGATGTGACGGACCACAGTGTTGTAGACAGTCAGATCCCCTGATGGATGTGTTGGACCACAGTGTTGTAGACAGTCAGATCCCCTGATGGATGTGATGGACCACAGTGTTGTAGACAGTCAGATCCCCTTATGGGTGTGTTGGACCACAGTGTTGTAGACAGTCAGATCCCTGATGGGTGTGTTGGACCACAGTGTTGTAGACAGTCAGATCCCCTGATGGATGTGATGGACCACAGTGTTGTAGACAGTCAGATCCCCTGATGGATGTGTTGGACCACAGTGTTGTAGACAGTCAGATCCCCTGATGGGTGTGTTGGGACCACAGTGTTGTAGACAGTCAGATCCTCTGATGGGTGTGTTGGACCACAGTGTTGTAGACAGTCAGATCCCCTGATGGGTGTGTTGGACCACAGTGTTGTAGACAGTCAGATCCCCTGTTGGACCACAGTGTTGTAGACAGTCAGATCCCCTGATGGGTGTGTTGGACCACAGTGTTGTAGACAGTCAGATCCCCTGATGGGTGTGTTGGACCACAGTGTTGTAGACAGTCAGATCCCCTGTTGGACCACAGTGTTGTAGACAGTCAGATCCCCTGATGGGTGTGTTGGACCACAGTGTTGTAGACAGTCAGATACCATGTTGGACCACAGTGTTGTAGACAGTCAGATCCCCTGATGGATGTGTTGGACCACAGTGTTGTAGACAGTCAGATCCCCTGTTGGACCACAGTGTTGTAGACAGTCAGATCCTCTGATGAGTGTGTTGGACCACAGTGTTGTAGACAGTCAGATCCCCTGATGGGTGTGTTGGACCACAGTGTTGTAGACAGTCAGATCCCCTGATGGATGTGATGGACCACAGTGTTGTAGACAGTCAGATCCCCTGTTGGACCACAATGTTGTAGACAGTCAGATCCTCTGAAGAGTGTGTTGGACCACTATGTTGTAGACAGTCAGATCCCCTGATGAGTGTGTTGGACCACAGTGTTGTAGACAGTCAGATCCCCTGATGGGTGTATAGGACCACAGTGTTGTAGACAGTCAGATCCCCTGATGGGTGTGTTGGACCACAGTGTTGTAGACAGTCAGATCCTCTGATGGGTGTGTTGGACCACAGTGTTGTAGACAGTCAGATCCCCTGATGGGTGTGTTGGACCACAGTGTTGTAGACAGTCAGATCCCCTGATGGATGTGACGGACCACAGTGTTGTAGACAGTCAGATCCCCTGATGGATGTGTTGGACCACAGTGTTGTAGACAGTCAGATCCCCTGATGGATGTGATGGACCACAGTGTTGTAGACAGTCAGATCCCCTTATGGGTGTGTTGGACCACAGTGTTGTAGACAGTCAGATCCCTGATGGGTGTGTTGGACCACAGTGTTGTAGACAGTCAGATCCCCTGATGGATGTGATGGACCACAGTGTTGTAGACAGTCAGATCCCCTGATGGATGTGTTGGACCACAGTGTTGTAGACAGTCAGATCCCCTGATGGGTGTGTTGGGACCACAGTGTTGTAGACAGTCAGATCCTCTGATGGGTGTGTTGGACCACAGTGTTGTAGACAGTCAGATCCCCTGATGGGTGTGTTGGACCACAGTGTTGTAGACAGTCAGATCCCCTGTTGGACCACAGTGTTGTAGACAGTCAGATCCCCTGATGGGTGTGTTGGACCACAGTGTTGTAGACAGTCAGATCCCCTGATGGGTGTGTTGGACCACAGTGTTGTAGACAGTCAGATCCCCTGTTGGACCACAGTGTTGTAGACAGTCAGATCCCCTGATGGGTGTGTTGGACCACAGTGTTGTAGACAGTCAGATACCATGTTGGACCACAGTGTTGTAGACAGTCAGATCCCCTGATGGATGTGTTGGACCACAGTGTTGTAGACAGTCAGATCCCCTGTTGGACCACAGTGTTGTAGACAGTCAGATCCTCTGATGAGTGTGTTGGACCACAGTGTTGTAGACAGTCAGATCCCCTGATGGGTGTGTTGGACCACAGTGTTGTAGACAGTCAGATCCCCTGATGGATGTGATGGACCACAGTGTTGTAGACAGTCAGATCCCCTGTTGGACCACAATGTTGTAGACAGTCAGATCCTCTGAAGAGTGTGTTGGACCACTATGTTGTAGACAGTCAGATCCCCTGATGAGTGTGTTGGACCACAGTGTTGTAGACAGTCAGATCCCCTGATGGGTGTATAGGACCACAGTGTTGTAGACAGTCAGATCCCCTGATGGGTGTGTTGGACCACAGTGTTGTAGACAGTCAGATCCCCTGATGGGTGTGTTGGACCACAGTGTTGTAGACAGTCAGATCCTCTGATGAGTGTGTTGGACCACAGTGTTGTAGACAGTCAGACCCCCTGATGGGTGTGTTGGACCACAGTGTTGTAGACAGTCAGATCCCCTGTTGGACCACAGTGTTGTAGACAGTCAGGTCCCCTGATGAGTGTGTTGGACCACAGTGTTGTAGACAGTCAGATCCTCTGATGAGTGTGTTGGACCACAGTGTTGTAGACAGTCAGATCCCCTGATGGTGTGTTGGACCACAGTGTTGTAGACAGTCAGATCCCCTGATGGACCACAGTGTTGTAGACAGTCAGATCCCGTGATGGGTGTGTTGGACCACAGTGTTGTAGACAGTCAGATCCCCTGATGGACCACAGTGTTGTAGACAGTCAGATCCCCTGTTGGACCACAGTGTTGTAGACAGTCAGATCCCCTGTTGGACCACAGTGTTGTAGACAGTCAGATCCCCTGATGGATGTGATGGACCACAGTGTTGTAGACAGATCCCCTGTTGGACCACAGTGTTGTAGACAGTCAGATCCTCTGATGAGTGTGTTGGACCACAGTGTTGTAGACAGTCAGATCCCCTGATGGGTGTGTTGGACCACAGTGTTGTAGACAGTCAGATCCCCTGATGGATGTGATGGACCACAGTGTTGTAGACAGTCAGATCCCCTGTTGGACCACAGTGTTGTAGACAGTCAGATCCTCTGATGAGTGTGTTGGACCACAGTGTTGTAGACAGTCAGATCCCCTGATGGGTGTGTTGGACCACAGTGTTGTAGACAGTCAGATCCCCTGTTGGACCACAGTGTTGTAGACAGTCAGATCCTCTGATGAGTGTGTTGGACCACAGTGTTGTAGACAGTCAGATCCCCTGATGGGTGTGTTGGACCACAGTGTTGTAGACAGTCAGATCCTCTGATGAGTGTGTTGGACCACAGTGTTGTAGACAGTCAGACCCCCTGATGGGTGTGTTGGACCACAGTGTTGTAGACAGTCAGATCCCCTGTTGGACCACAGTGTTGTAGACAGTCAGGTCCCCTGATGGGTGTGTTGGACCACTGTGTTGTAGACAGTCAGATCCTCTGATGAGTGTGTTGGACCACAGTGTTGTAGACAGTCAGATCCCCTGATGGGTGTGTTGGACCACAGTGTTGTAGACAGTCAGATCCCCTGATGGACCACAGTGTTGTACACAGTCAGATCCCCTGATGGGTGTGTTGGACCACAGTGTTGTAGACAGTCAGATCCCCTGATGGACCACAGTGTTGTAGACAGTCAGATCCCCTGTTGGACCAAAGTGTTGTAGACAGTCAGATCCCCTGATGGACCACAGTGTTGTAGACAGTCAGACCCCCTGATGGGTGTGTTGGACCACAGTGTTGTAGACAGTCAGACCCCCTGTTGGACCACAGTGTTGTAGACAGTCAGATCCCCTGATGGGTGTGTTGGACCACAGTGTTGTAGACAGTCAGACCCCCTGTTGGACCACAGTGTTGTAGACAGTCAGATCCCCTGATGGGTGTGTTGGACCACAGTGTTGTAGACAGTCAGATCCCCTGATGGACCACAGTGTTGTAGACAGTCAGATCCCCTGATGGACCACAGTGTTGTAGACAGTCAGATCCCCTGTTGGACCACAGTGTTGTAGACAGTCAGATCCCCTGATGGACCACAGTGTTGTAGACAGTCAGATCCCCTGATGGGTGTGTCGGACCACAGTGTTGTAGACAGTCAGATCCCCTGATGGATGTGATGGACCACAGTGTTGTAGACAGTCAGACCCCCTGATGGGTGTGTTGGACCACAGTGTTGTAGACAGTCAGATCCCCTGTTGGACCACAGTGTTGTAGACAGTCAGATCCCCTGATGGGTGTGTTGGACCACAGTGTTGTAGACAGTCAGATCCCCTGATGGGTGTGTTGGACCACAGTGTTGTAGACAGTCAGATCCCCTGTTGGACCACAGTGTTGTAGACAGTCAGATCCCCTGATGGGTGTGTTGGACCACAGTGTTGTAGACAGTCAGATCCCCTGATGGGTGTGTTGGACCACAGTGTTGTAGACAGTCAGATCCCATGTTGGACCACAGTGTTGTAGACAGTCAGATCCCCTGGTGGGTGTGTTGGACCACAGTGTTGTAGACAGTCAGATCCCCTGTTGGACCACAGTGTTGTAGACAGTCAGATCCCCTGATGGGTGTGTTGGACCACAGTGTTGTAGACAGTCAGATCCCCTGATGGGTGTGTTGGGACCACAGTGTTGTAGACAGTCAGATCCTCTGATGGGTGTGTTGGACCACAGTGTTGTAGACAGTCAGATCCCCTGATGGATGTGATGGACCACAGTGTTGTAGACAGTCAGACCCCCTGATGGGTGTGTTGGACCACAGTGTTGTAGACAGTCAGATCCCCTGTTGGACCACAGTGTTGTAGACAGTCAGATCCTCTGATGGGTGTGTTGGACCACAGAGTTGTAGACAGTCAGATCCCCTGATGGATGTGATGGACCACAGTGTTGTAGACAGTCAGATCCCCTGTTGGACCACAGTGTTGTAGACAGTCAGATCCTCTGATGAGTGTGTTGGACCACAGTGTTGTAGACAGTCAGATCCCCTGATGGGTGTGTTGGACCACAGTGTTGTAGACAGTCAGATCCCCTGATGGATGTGATGGACCACAGTGTTGTAGACAGTCAGATCCCCTGTTGGACCACAGTGTTGTAGACAGTCAGATCCTCTGATGAGTGTGTTGGACCACAGTGTTGTAGACAGTCAGATCCCCTGATGGGTGTGTTGGACCACAGTGTTGTAGACAGTCAGATCCTCTGATGAGTTTGTTGGACCACAGTGTTGTAGACAGTCAGATCCCCTGATGGGTGTATAGGACCACAGTGTTGTAGACAGTCAGATCCCCTGATGGGTGTGTTGGACCACAGTGTTGTAGACAGTCAGATCCCCTGATGGGTGTGTTGGACCACAGTGTTGTAGACAGTCAGATCCTCTGATGAGTGTGTTGGACCACAGTGTTGTAGACAGTCAGACCCCCTGATGGGTGTGTTGGACCACAGTGTTGTAGACAGTCAGATCCCCTGTTGGACCACAGTGTTGTAGACTGTCAGGTCCCCTGATGGGTGTGTTGGACCACAGTGTTGTAGACAGTCAGATCCTCTGATGAGTGTGTTGGACCACAGTGTTGTAGACAGTCAGATCCCCTGATGGGTGTGTTGGACCACAGTGTTGTAGACAGTCAGATCCCCTGATGGACCACAGTGTTGTAGACAGTCAGATCCCCTGATGGGTGTGTTGGACCACAGTGTTGTAGACAGTCAGATCACCTGATGGACCATAGTGTTGTAGACAGTCAGATCCTCTGTTGGACCACAGTGTTGTAGACAGTCAGATCCCCTGTTGGACCACAGTGTTGTAGACAGTCAGACCCCCTGATGGGTGTGTTGGACCACAGTGTTGTAGACAGTCAGACCCCCTGTTGGACCACAGTGTTGTAGACAGTCAGATCCCCTGATGGGTGTGTTGGACCACAGGGTTGTAGACAGTCAGACCCCCTGTTGGACCACAGTGTTGTAGACAGTCAGATCCCCTGATGGGTGTGTTGGACCACAGTGTTGTAGACAGTCAGATCCCCTGATGGACCACAGTGTTGTAGACAATCAGATCCCCTGTTGGACCACAGTGTTGTAGACAGTCAGATCCCCTGATGGACCACAGTGTTGTAGACAGTCAGATCCCCTGATGGGTGTGTCGGACCACAGTGTTGTAGACAGTCAGATCCCCTGATGGATGTGATGGACCACAGTGTTGTAGACAGTCAGACCCCCTGATGGGTGTGTTGGACCACAGTGTTGTAGACAGTCAGATCCCCTGTTGGACCACAGTGTTGTAGACAGTCAGATCCCCTGTTGGACCACAGTGTTGTAGACAGTCAGATCCCCTGATGGGTGTGTTGGACCACAGTGTTGTAGACAGTCAGATCCCCTGATGGGTGTGTTGGACCACAGTGTTGTAGACAGTCAGATCCCATGTTGGACCACAGTGTTGTAGACAGTCAGATCCCCTGATGGGTGTGTTGGACCATAGTGTTGTAGACAGTCAGATCCCCTGTTGGACCACAGTGTTGTAGACAGTCAGATCCCCTGATGGGTGTTTTGGACCACAGTGTTGTAGACAGTCAGATCCCCTGATGGGTGTGTTGGGACCACAGTGTTGTAGACAGTCAGATCCTCTGATGGGTGTGTTGGACCACAGTGTTGTAGACAGTCAGATCCCCTGATGGGTGTGATGGACCACAGTGTTGTAGACAGTCAGACCCCCTGGTGGGTGTGTTGGACCACAGTGTTGTAGACAGTCAGATCCCCTGTTGGACCACAGTGTTGTAGACAGTCAGATCCCCTGATGGGTGTGTTGGACCACAGTGTTGTAGACAGTCAGATCCCCTGATGGGTGTGTTGGGACCACAGTGTTGTAGACAGTCAGATCCCCTGTTGGACCACAGTGTTGTAGACAGTCAGATCCCCTGATGGGTGTGTTGGACCACAGTGTTGTAGACAGTCAGATCCCATGTTGGACCACAGTGTTGTAGACAGTCAGATCCCCTGATGGATGTGTTGGACCACAGTGTTGTAGACAGTCAGACCCCCTGGTGGGTGTGTTGGACCACAGTGTTGTAGACAGTCAGATCCCCTGTTGGACCACAGTGTTGTAGACAGTCAGATCCCCTGATGGGTGTGTTGGACCACAGTGTTGTAGACAGTCAGATCCCCTGATGGGTGTGTTGGACCACAGTGTTGTAGACAGTCAGATCCCCTGTTGGACCACAGTGTTGTAGACAGTCAGATCCCCTGATGGGTGTGTTGGACCACAGTGTTGTAGACAGTCAGATCCCCTGATGGGTGTGTTGGACCACAGTGTTGTAGACAGTCAGATCCCCTGTTGGACCACAGTGTTGTAGACAGTCAGATCCCCTGATGGGTGTGTTGGACCACAGTGTTGTAGACAGTCAGATCCCCTGATGGGTGTGTTGGACCACAGTGTTGTAGACAGTCAGATCCCCTGTTGGACCACAGTGTTGTAGACAGTCAGATCCCCTGATGGGTGTGTTGGACCACAGTGTTGTAGACAGTCAGATCCCCTGATGGGTGTGTTGGACCACAGTGTTGTAGACAGTCAGATCCCATGTTGGACCACAGTGTTGTAGACAGTCAGATCCCCTGGTGGGTGTGTTGGACCACAGTGTTGTAGACAGTCAGATCCCCTGTTGGACCACAGTGTTGTAGACAGTCAGATCCCCTGATGGGTGTGTTGGACCACAGTGTTGTAGACAGTCAGATCCCCTGATGGGTGTGTTGGGACCACAGTGTTGTAGACAGTCAGATCCTCTGATGGGTGTGTTGGACCACAGTGTTGTAGACAGTCAGATCCCCTGATGGATGTGATGGACCACAGTGTTGTAGACAGTCAGACCCCCTGATGGGTGTGTTGGACCACAGTGTTGTAGACAGTCAGATCCCCTGTTGGACCACAGTGTTGTAGACAGTCAGATCCTCTGATGGGTGTGTTGGACCACAGAGTTGTAGACAGTCAGATCCCCTGATGGATGTGATGGACCACAGTGTTGTAGACAGTCAGATCCCCTGTTGGACCACAGTGTTGTAGACAGTCAGATCCTCTGATGAGTGTGTTGGACCACAGTGTTGTAGACAGTCAGATCCCCTGATGGGTGTGTTGGACCACAGTGTTGTAGACAGTCAGATCCCCTGATGGATGTGATGGACCACAGTGTTGTAGACAGTCAGATCCCCTGTTGGACCACAGTGTTGTAGACAGTCAGATCCTCTGATGAGTGTGTTGGACCACAGTGTTGTAGACAGTCAGATCCCCTGATGGGTGTGTTGGACCACAGTGTTGTAGACAGTCAGATCCTCTGATGAGTTTGTTGGACCACAGTGTTGTAGACAGTCAGATCCCCTGATGGGTGTATAGGACCACAGTGTTGTAGACAGTCAGATCCCCTGATGGGTGTGTTGGACCACAGTGTTGTAGACAGTCAGATCCCCTGATGGGTGTGTTGGACCACAGTGTTGTAGACAGTCAGATCCTCTGATGAGTGTGTTGGACCACAGTGTTGTAGACAGTCAGACCCCCTGATGGGTGTGTTGGACCACAGTGTTGTAGACAGTCAGATCCCCTGTTGGACCACAGTGTTGTAGACTGTCAGGTCCCCTGATGGGTGTGTTGGACCACAGTGTTGTAGACAGTCAGATCCTCTGATGAGTGTGTTGGACCACAGTGTTGTAGACAGTCAGATCCCCTGATGGGTGTGTTGGACCACAGTGTTGTAGACAGTCAGATCCCCTGATGGACCACAGTGTTGTAGACAGTCAGATCCCCTGATGGGTGTGTTGGACCACAGTGTTGTAGACAGTCAGATCACCTGATGGACCATAGTGTTGTAGACAGTCAGATCCTCTGTTGGACCACAGTGTTGTAGACAGTCAGATCCCCTGTTGGACCACAGTGTTGTAGACAGTCAGACCCCCTGATGGGTGTGTTGGACCACAGTGTTGTAGACAGTCAGACCCCCTGTTGGACCACAGTGTTGTAGACAGTCAGATCCCCTGATGGGTGTGTTGGACCACAGGGTTGTAGACAGTCAGACCCCCTGTTGGACCACAGTGTTGTAGACAGTCAGATCCCCTGATGGGTGTGTTGGACCACAGTGTTGTAGACAGTCAGATCCCCTGATGGACCACAGTGTTGTAGACAATCAGATCCCCTGTTGGACCACAGTGTTGTAGACAGTCAGATCCCCTGATGGACCACAGTGTTGTAGACAGTCAGATCCCCTGATGGGTGTGTCGGACCACAGTGTTGTAGACAGTCAGATCCCCTGATGGATGTGATGGACCACAGTGTTGTAGACAGTCAGACCCCCTGATGGGTGTGTTGGACCACAGTGTTGTAGACAGTCAGATCCCCTGTTGGACCACAGTGTTGTAGACAGTCAGATCCCCTGTTGGACCACAGTGTTGTAGACAGTCAGATCCCCTGATGGGTGTGTTGGACCACAGTGTTGTAGACAGTCAGATCCCATGTTGGACCACAGTGTTGTAGACAGTCAGATCCCCTGATGGGTGTGTTGGACCACAGTGTTGTAGACAGTCAGATCCCCTGTTGGACCACAGTGTTGTAGACAGTCAGATCCCCTGATGGGTGTTTTGGACCACAGTGTTGTAGACAGTCAGATCCCCTGATGGGTGTGTTGGGACCACAGTGTTGTAGACAGTCAGATCCTCTGATGGGTGTGTTGGACCACAGTGTTGTAGACAGTCAGATCCCCTGATGGGTGTGATGGACCACAGTGTTGTAGACAGTCAGACCCCCTGGTGGGTGTGTTGGACCACAGTGTTGTAGACAGTCAGATCCCCTGTTGGACCACAGTGTTGTAGACAGTCAGATCCCCTGATGGGTGTGTTGGACCACAGTGTTGTAGACAGTCAGATCCCCTGATGGGTGTGTTGGACCACAGTGTTGTAGACAGTCAGATCCCCTGTTGGACCACAGTGTTGTAGACAGTCAGATCCCCTGATGGGTGTGTTGGACCACAGTGTTGTAGACAGTCAGATCCCCTGATGGGTGTGTTGGACCACAGTGTTGTAGACAGTCAGATCCCATGTTGGACCACAGTGTTGTAGACAGTCAGATCCCCTGATGGATGTGTTGGACCACAGTGTTGTAGACAGTCAGATCCCCTGATGGATGTGATGGACCACAGTGTTGTAGACAGTAAGACCCCCTGATGGGTGTGTTGGACCACAGTGTTGTAGACAGTCAGATCCCCTGTTGGACCACAGTGTTGTAGACAGTCAGATCCCCTGTTGGACCACAGTGTTGTAGACAGTCAGATCCCCTGATGGGTGTGTTGGACCACAGTGTTGTAGACAGTCAGATCCCCTGATGGGTTTGTTGGACCACAGTGTTGTAGACAGTCAGATCCCATGTTGGACCACAGTGTTGTAGACAGTCAGATCCCCTGATGGGTGTGTTGGACCATAGTGTTGTAGACAGTCAGATCCCCTGATGGATGTGTTGGGACCACAGTGTTGTAGACAGTCAGATCCTCTGATGGGTGTGTTGGACCACAGTGTTGTAGACAGTCAGATCCCCTGATGGATGTGATGGACCACAGTGTTGTAGACAGTCAGACCCCCTGATGGGTGTGTTGGACCACAGTGTTGTAGACAGTCAGATCCCCTGTTGGACCACAGTGTTGTAGACAGTCAGATCCCCTGATGGGTGTGTTGGACCACAGTGTTGTAGACAGTCAGATCCCCTGATGGGTGTGTTGGACCACAGTGTTGTAGACAGTCAGATCCCCTGTTGGACCACAGTGTTGTAGACAGTCAGATCCCCTGATGGGTGTGTTGGACCACAGTGTTGTAGACAGTCAGATCCCCTGATGGGTGTGTTGGACCACAGTGTTGTAGACAGTCAGATCCCATGTTGGACCACAGTGTTGTAGACAGTCAGATCCCCTGATGGATGTGTTGGACCACAGTGTTGTAGACAGTCAGATCCCCTGTTGGACCACAGTGTTGTAGACAGTCAGATCCCCTGATGGGTGTGTTGGACCACAGTGTTGTAGACAGTCAGATCCCCTGATGGGTGTGTTGGGACCACAGTGTTGTAGACAGTCAGATCCTCTGATCGGTGTGTTGGACCACAGTGTTGTAGACAGTCAGATCCCCTGATGGATGTGATGGACCACAGTGTTGTAGACAGTCAGATCCCCTGTTGGACCACAGTGTTGTAGACAGTCAGGTCCCCTGATGGTTGTGTTGGACCACAGTGTTGTAGACAGTCAGATCCTCTGAAGAGTGTGTTGGACCACAGTGTTGTAGACAGTCAGATCCCCTGATGGGTGTGTTGGACCACAGTGTTGTAGACAGTCAGATCCCCTGATGGACCACAGTGTTGTAGACAGTCAGATCCCCTGATGGGTGTGTTGGACCACAGTGTTGTAGACAGTCAGATCCCCTGATGGACCATAGTGTTGTAGACAGTCAAATCCCCTGTTGGACCACAGTGTTGTAGACAGTCAGATCCCCTGTTGGACCACAGTGTTGTAGACAGTCAGATCCCCTGATGGACCACAGTGTTGTAGACAGTCAGATCCCCTGATGGGTGTGTTGGACCACAGTGTTGTAGACAGTCAGATCCCCTGATGGACCACAGTGTTGTAGACAGTCAGATCCCCTGATGGACCACAGTGTTGTAGACAGTCAGATCCCCTGTTGGACCACAGTGTTGTAGACAGTCAGATCACCTGATGGACCACAGTGTTGTAGACAGTCAGATCCCCTGATGGGTGTGTCGGACCACAGTGTTGTAGACAGTCAGATCCCCTGATGGGTGTGATGGACCACAGTGTTGTAGACAGTCAGACCCCCTGATGGGTGTGTTGGACCACAGTGTTGTAGACAGTCAGATCCCCTGTTGGACCACAGTGTTGTAGACAGTCAGATCCC
Source organism: Oncorhynchus mykiss (assembly GCF_013265735.2). Taxonomy (NCBI): domain Eukaryota; kingdom Metazoa; phylum Chordata; class Actinopteri; order Salmoniformes; family Salmonidae; genus Oncorhynchus; species Oncorhynchus mykiss. The sequence continues at coordinate 101,220,021 of NC_048576.1, forward strand.
CTGTTGGACCACAGTGTTGTAGACAGTCAGATCCCCTGATGGGTGTGTTGGACCACAGTGTTGTAGACAGTCAGAACCCCTGATGGGTGTGTTGGACCACAGTGTTGTAGACAGTCAGATCCCATGTTGGACCACAGTGTTGTAGACAGTCAGATCCCCTGATGGGTGTGTTGGACCATAGTGTTGTAGACAGTCAGATCCCCTGTTGGACCACAGTGTTGTAGACAGTCAGATCCCCTGATGGGTGTTTTGGACCACAGTGTTGTAGACAGTCAGATCCCCTGATGGGTGTGTTGGGACCACAGTGTTGTAGACAGTCAGATCCTCTGATGGGTGTGTTGGACCACAGTGTTGTAGACAGTCAGATCCCCTGATGGATGTGATGGACCACAGTGTTGTAGACAGTCAGACCCCCTGATGGGTGTGTTGGACCACAGTGTTGTAGACAGTCAGATCCCCTGTTGGACCACAGTGTTGTAGACAGTCAGATCCCCTGATGGGTGTGTTGGACCACAGTGTTGTAGACAGTCAGATCCCCTGATGGGTGTGTTGGACCACAGTGTTGTAGACAGTCAGATCCCCTGTTGGACCAAAGTGTTGTAGACAGTCAGATCCCCTGATGGGTGTGTTGGACCACAGTGTTGTAGACAGTCAGATCCCCTGATGGGTGTGTTGGACCACAGTGTTGTAGACAGTCAGATCCCATGTTGGACCACAGTGTTGTAGACAGTCAGATCCCCTGATGGATGTGTTGGACCACAGTGTTGTAGACAGTCAGATCCCATGTTGGACCACAGTGTTGTAGACAGTCAGATCCCCTGATGGGTGTGATGGACCACAGTGTTGTAGACAGTCAGATCCCCTGATGGGTGTGTTGGGACCACAGTGTTGTAGACAGTCAGATCCTCTGATGGGTGTGTTGGACCACAGTGTTGTAGACAGTCAGATCCCCTGATGGATGTGATGGACCACAGTGTTGTAGACAGTCAGATCCCCTGTTGGACCACAGTGTTGTAGACAGTCAGGTCCCCTGATGGGTGTGTTGGACAACAGTGTTGTAGACAGTCAGATCCTCTGATGAGTGTGTTGGACCACAGTGTTGTAGACAGTCAGATCCCCTGATGGGTGTGTTGGACCACAGTGTTGTAGACAGTCAGATCCCCTGATGGACCACAGTGTTGTAGACAGTCAGATCCACTGATGGGTGTGTTGGACCACAGTGTTGTAGACAGTCAGATCCCCTGATGGACCATAGTGTTGTAGACAGTCAGATCCCCTGTTGGATCACAGTGTTGTAGACAGTCAGATCCCCTGTTGGACCACAGTGTTGTAGACAGTCAGATCCCCTGTTGGACCACAGTGTTGTAGACAGTCAGATCCCCTGATGGGTGTGTTGGACCACAGTGTTGTAGACAGTCAGATCCCCTGATGGGTGTGTTGGACCACAGTGTTGTAGACAGTCAGATCCCCTGTTGGACCAAAGTGTTGTAGACAGTCAGATCCCCTGATGGGTGTGTTGGACCACAGTGTTGTAGACAGTCAGATCCCCTGATGGGTGTGTTGGACCACAGTGTTGTAGACAGTCAGATCCCATGTTGGACCACAGTGTTGTAGACAGTCAGATCCCCTGATGGATGTGTTGGACCACAGTGTTGTAGACAGTCAGATCCCCTGTTGGACCACAGTGTTGTAGACAGTCAGATCCCCTGATGGGTGTGTTGGACCACAGTGTTGTAGACAGTCAGATCCCCTGATGGACCACAGTGTTGTAGACAGTCAGATCCAAAGAGAGGGTGTGTTGGACCACAGTGTTGTAGACAGTCAGATCCCCTGATGGACCATAGTGTTGTAGACAGTCAGATCCCCTGTTGGATCACAGTGTTGTAGACAGTCAGATCCCCTGTTGGACCACAGTGTTGTAGACAGTCAGACCCCCTGATGGGTGTGTTGGACCACAGTGTTGTAGACAGTCAGACCCCCTGTTGGACCACAGTGTTGTAGACAGTCAGATCCCCTGATGGGTGTGTTGGACCACAGGGTTGTAGACAGTCAGACCCCCTGTTGGACCACAGTGTTGTAGACAGTCAGATCCCCTGATGGGTGTGATGGACCACAGTGTTGTAGACAGTCAGATCCATTGATGGACCACAGTGTTGTAGACAGTCAGATCCCCTGATGGACCACAGTGTTGTAGACAGTCAGATCCCCTGTTAGACCACAGTGTTGTAGACAGTCAGATCCCCTGATGGACCACAGTGTTGTAGACAGTCAGATCCCCTGATGGTTGTGTCGGACCACAGTGTTGTAGACAGTCAGATCCCCTGATGGATGTGATGGACCACAGTGTTGTAGACAGTCAGACCACCTGATGGGTGTGTTGGACCACAGTGTTGTAGACAGTCAGATCCCCTGTTGGACCACAGTGTTGTAGACAGTCAGATCCCCTGTTGGACCACAGTGTTGTAGACAGTCAGATCCCCTGATGGGTGTGTTGGACCACAGTGTTGTAGACAGTCAGATCCCCTGATGGGTGTGTTGGACCACAGTGTTGTAGACAGTCAGATCCCATGTTGGACCACAGTGTTGTAGACAGTCAGATCCCCTGATGGGTGTGTTGGACCATAGTGTTGTAGACAGTCAGATCCCCTGTTGGACCACAGTGTTGTAGACAGTCAGATCCCCTGATGGGTGTTTTGGACCACAGTGTTGTAGACAGTCAGATCCCCTGAAGGGTGTGTTGGGACCACAGTGTTGTAGACAGTCAGATCCTCTGATGGGTGTGTTGGACCACAGTGTTGTAGACAGTCAGATCCCCTGATGGATGTGATGGACCACAGTGTTGTAGACAGTCAGACCCCCTGATGGGTGTGTTGGACCACAGTGTTGTAGACAGTCAGATCCCCTGTTGGACCACAGTGTTGTAGACAGTCAGATCCCCTGATGGGTGTGTTGGACCACAGTGTTGTAGACAGTCAGATCCCCTGATGGGTGTGTTGGACCACAGTGTTGTAGACAGTCAGATCCCCTGTTGGACCACAGTGTTGTAGACAGTCAGATCCCCTGATGGGTGTGTTGGACCACAGTGTTGTAGACAGTCAGATCCCCTGATGGGTGTGTTGGACCACAGTGTTGTAGACAGTCAGATCCCATGTTGGACCACAGTGTTGTAGACAGTCAGATCCCCTGATGGGTGTGTTGGACCACAGTGTTGTAGACAGTCAGATCCCCTGATGGGTGTGTTGGGACCACAGTGTTGTAGACAGTCAGATCCTCTGATGGGTGTGTTCGACCACAGTGTTGTAGACAGTCAGATCCCCTGATGGATGTGATGGACCACAGTGTTGTAGACAGTCAGACCCCCTGATGGGTGTGTTGGACCACAGTGTTGTAGACAGTCAGATCCCCTGTTGGACCACAGTGTTGTAGACAGTCAGATCCTCTGATGGGTGTGTTGGACCACAGTGTTGTAGACAGTCAGATCCCCTGATGGATGTGATGGACCACAGTGTTGTAGACAGTCAGATCCCCTGTTGGACCACAGTGTTGTAGACAGTCAGATCCTCTGATGAGTGTGTTGGACCACAGTGTTGTAGACAGTCAGATCCCCTGATGGGTGTGTTGGACCACAGTGTTGTAGACAGTCAGATCCCCTGATGGATGTGATGGACCACAGTGTTGTAGACAGTCAGATCCCCTGTTGGACCACAGTGTTGTAGACAGTCAGATCCTCTGATGAGTGTGTTGGACCACAGTGTTGTAGACAGTCAGATCCCCTGATGGGTGTGTTGGACCACAGTGTTGTAGACAGTCAGATCCTCTGATGAGTTTGTTGGACCACAGTGTTGTAGACAGTCAGATCCCCTGATGGGTGTATAGGACCACAGTGTTGTAGACAGTCAGATCCCCTGATGGGTGTGTTGGACCACAGTGTTGTAGACAGTCAGATCCCCTGATGGGTGTGTTGGACCACAGTGTTGTAGACAGTCAGATCCTCTGATGAGTGTGTTGGACCACAGTGTTGTAGACAGTCAGATCCCCTGATGGGTGTGTTGGACCACAGTGTTGTAGACAGTCAGATCCCCTGTTGGACCACAGTGTTGTAGACAGTCAGGTCCCCTGATGGGTGTGTTGGACCACAGTGTTGTAGACAGTCAGATCCTCTGATGAGTGTGTTGGACCACAGTGTTGTAGACAGTCAGATCCCCTGATGGGTGTGTTGGACCACAGTGTTGTAGACAGTCAGATCCCCTGATGGACCACAGTGTTGTAGACAGTCAGATCCCCTGTTGGACCACAGTGTTGTAGACAGTCAGATCCCCTGATGGGTGTGTTGGACCACAGTGTTGTAGACAGTCAGATCCCCTGATGGACCACAGTGTTGTAGACAGTCAGATCCCCTGATGGACCACAGTGTTGTAGACAGTCAGATCCCCTGTTGGACCACAGTGTTGTAGACAGTCAGATCCCCTGATGGATGTGATGGACCACAGTGTTGTAGACAGTCAGACCTCCTGATGGGTGTGTTGGACCACAGTGTTGTAGACAGTCAGATCCCCTGTTGGACCACAGTGTTGTAGACAGTCAGATCCCCTGTTGGACCACAGTGTTGTAGACAGTCAGATCCCCTGATGGGTGTGTTGGACCACAGTGTTGTAGACAGTCAGATCCCCTGATGGGTGTGTTGGACCACAGTGTTGTAGACAGTCAGATCCCATGTTGGACCACAGTGTTGTAGACAGTCAGATCCCCTGATGGATGTGTTGGACCACAGTGTTGTAGACAGTCAGATCCCCTGTTGGACCACAGTGTTGTAGACAGTCATATCCCCTGTTGGACCACAGTGTTGTAGACAGTCAGATCCCCTGATGGGTGTGTTGGGACCACAGTGTTGTAGACAGTCAGATCCTCTGATGGGTGTGTTGGACCACAGTGTTGTAGACAGTCAGATCCCCTGATGGATGTGATGGACCACAGTGTTGTAGACAGTCAGACCCCCTGATGGGTGTGTTGGACCACAGTGTTGTAGACAGTCAGATCCCCTGTTGGACCACAGTGTTGTAGACAGTCAGATCCTCTGATGGGTGTGTTGGACCACAGTGTTGTAGACAGTCAGATCCCCTGATGGATGTGATGGACCACAGTGTTGTAGACAGTCAGATCCCCTGTTGGACCACAGTGTTGTAGACAGTCAGATCCTCTGATGAGTGTGTTGGACCAAAGTGTTGTAGACAGTCAGATCCCCTGATGGGTGTGTTGGACCACAGTGTTGTAGACAGTCAGATCCCCTGATGGATGTGATGGACCACAGTGTTGTAGACAGTCAGATCCCCTGTTGGACCACAGTGTTGTAGACAGTCAGATCCTCTGATGAGTGTGTTGGACCACAGTGTTGTAGACAGTCAGATCCCCTGATGGGTGTGTTGGACCACAGTGTTGTAGACAGTCAGATCCTCTGATGAGTTTGTTGGACCACAGTGTTGTAGACAGTCAGATCCCCTGATGGGTGTGTTGGACCACAGGGTTGTAGACAGTCAGACCCCCTGTTGGACCACAGTGTTGTAGACAGTCAGATCCCCTGATGGGTGTGTTGGACCACAGTGTTGTAGACAGTCAGATCCCCTGATGGACCACAGTGTTGTAGACAGTCAGATCCCCTGATGGACCACAGTGTTGTAGACAGTCAGATCCCCTGTTGGACCACAGTGTTGTAGACAGTCAGATCCCCTGATGGACCACAGTGTTGTAGACAGTCAGATCCCCTGATGGGTGTGTCGGACCACAGTGTTGTAGACAGTCAGATCCCCTGATGGATGTGATGGACCACAGTGTTGTAGACAGTCAGACCCCCTGATGGGTGTGTTGGACCACAGTGTTGTAGACAGTCAGATCCCCTGTTGGACCACAGTGTTGTAGACAGTCAGATCCCCTGTTGGACCACAGTGTTGTAGACAGTCAGATCCCCTGATGGGTGAGTTGGACCACAGTGTTGTAGACAGTCAGATCCCCTGATGGGTGTGTTGGACCACAGTGTTGTAGACAGTCAGATCCCATGTTGGACCACAGTGTTGTAGACAGTCAGATCCCCTGATGGGTGTGTTGGACCATAGTGTTGTAGACAGTCAGATCCCCTGTTGGACCACAGTGTTGTAGACAGTCAGATCCCCTGATGGGTGTTTTGGACCACAGTGTTGTAGACAGTCAGATCCCCTGATGGGTGTGTTGGGACCACAGTGTTGTAGACAGTCAGATCTTCTGATGGGTGTGTTGGACCACAGTGTTGTAGACAGTCAGATCCCCTGATGGATGTGATGGACCCCAGTGTTGTAGACAGTCAGACCCCCTGATGGGTGTGTTGGACCACAGTGTTGTAGACAGTCAGATCCCCTGTTGGACCACAGTGTTGTAGACAGTCAGATCCCCTGATGGGTGTGTTGGACCACAGTGTTGTAGACAGTCAGATCCCCTGATGGGTGTGTTGGACCACAGTGTTGTAGACAGTCAGATCCCCTGATGGACCACAGTGTTGTAGACAGTCAGATCCCCTGATGGACCACAGTGTTGTAGACAGTCAGATCCCCTGTTGGACCACAGTGTTGTAGACAGTCAGATCCCCTGATGGATGTGATGGACCACAGTGTTGTAGACAGTCAGACCCCCTGATGGGTGTGTTGGACCACAGTGTTGTAGACAGTCAGATCCCCTGTTGGACCACAGTGTTGTAGACAGTCAGATCCCCTGTTGGACCACAGTGTTGTAGACATTCAGATCCCCTGATGGGTGTGTTGGACCACAGTGTTGTAGACAGTCAGATCCCCTGATGGGTGTGTTGGACCACAGTGTTGTAGACAGTCAGATCCCATGTTGGACCACAGTGTTGTAGACAGTCAGATCCCCTGATGGATGTGTTGGACCACAGTGTTGTAGACAGTCAGATCCCCTGTTGGACCACAGTGTTGTAGACAGTCAGATCCCCTGATGGGTGTGTTGGACCACAGTGTTGTAGACAGTCAGATCCCCTGATGGGTGTGTTGGGACCACAGTGTTGTAGACAGTCAGATCCTCTGATGGGTGTGTTGGACCACAGTGTTGTAGACAGTCAGATCCCCTGATGGATGTGATGGACCACAGTGTTGTAGACAGTCAGACCCCCTGATGGGTGTGTTGGACCACAGTGTTGTAGACAGTCAGATCCCCTGTTGGACCACAGTGTTGTAGACAGTCAGATCCTCTGATGGGTGTGTTGGACCACAGTGTTGTAGACAGTCAGATCCCCTGATGGATGTGATGGACCACAGTGTTGTAGACAGTCAGATCCCCTGTTGGACCACAGTGTTGTAGACAGTCAGATCCTCTGATGAGTGTGTTGGACCAAAGTGTTGTAGACAGTCAGATCCCCTGATGGGTGTGTTGGACCACAGTGTTGTAGACAGTCAGATCCCCTGATGGATGTGATGGACTACAGTGTTGTAGACAGTCAGATCCCCTGTTGGACCACAGTGTTGTAGACAGTCAGATCCTCTGATGAGTGTGTTGGACCACAGTGTTGTAGACAGTCAGATCCCCTGATGGGTGTGTTGGACCACAGTGTTGTAGACAGTCAGATCCTCTGATGAGTTTGTTGGACCACAGTGTTGTAGACAGTCAGATCCCCTGATGGGTGTGTTGGACCACAGGGTTGTAGACAGTCAGACCCCCTGTTGGACCACAGTGTTGTAGACAGTCAGATCCCCTGATGGGTGTGTTGGACCACAGTGTTGTAGACAGTCAGATCCCCTGATGGACCACAGTGTTGTAGACAGTCAGATCCCCTGATGGACCACAGTGTTGTAGACAGTCAGATCCCCTGTTGGACCACAGTGTTGTAGACAGTCAGATCCCCTGATGGACCACAGTGTTGTAGACAGTCAGATCCCCTGATGGGTGTGTCGGACCACAGTGTTGTAGACAGTCAGATCCCCTGATGGATGTGATGGACCACAGTGTTGTAGACAGTCAGACCCCCTGATGGGTGTGTTGGACCACAGTGTTGTAGACAGTCAGATCCCCTGTTGGACCACAGTGTTGTAGACAGTCAGATCCCCTGTTGGACCACAGTGTTGTAGACAGTCAGATCCCCTGATGGGTGAGTTGGACCACAGTGTTGTAGACAGTCAGATCCCCTGATGGGTGTGTTGGACCACAGTGTTGTAGACAGTCAGATCCCATGTTGGACCACAGTGTTGTAGACAGTCAGATCCCCTGATGGGTGTGTTGGACCATAGTGTTGTAGACAGTCAGATCCCCTGTTGGACCACAGTGTTGTAGACAGTCAGATCCCCTGATGGGTGTTTTGGACCACAGTGTTGTAGACAGTCAGATCCCCTGATGGGTGTGTTGGGACCACAGTGTTGTAGACAGTCAGATCCTCTGATGGGTGTGTTGGACCACAGTGTTGTAGACAGTCAGATCCCCTGATGGATGTGATGGACCACAGTGTTGTAGACAGTCAGACCCCCTGATGGGTGTGTTGGACCACAGTGTTGTAGACAGTCAGATCCCCTGTTGGACCACAGTGTTGTAGACAGTCAGATCCCCTGATGGGTGTGTTGGACCACAGTGTTGTAGACAGTCAGATCCCCTGATGGGTGTGTTGGACCACAGTGTTGTAGACAGTCAGATCCCCTGTTGGACCACAGTGTTGTAGACAGTCAGATCCCCTGATGGGTGTGTTGGACCACAGTGTTGTAGACAGTCAGATCCCCTGATGGGTGTGTTGGACCACAGTGTTGTAGACAGTCAGATCCCATGTTGGACCACAGTGTTGTAGACAGTCAGATCCCCTGATGGATGTGTTGGACCACAGTGTTGTAGACAGTCAGATCCCCTGTTGGACCACAGTGTTGTAGACAGTCAGATCCCATGTTGGACCACAGTGTTGTAGACAGTCAGATCCCCTGATGGATGTGTTGGACCACAGTGTTGTAGACAGTCAGATCCCCTGTTGGACCACAGTGTTGTAGACAGTCAGATCCCCTGATGGGTGTGTTGGACCACAGTGTTGTAGACAGTCAGATCCCCTGATGGGTGTGTTGGGACCACAGTGTTGTAGACAGTCAGACCCCCTGATGGGTGTGTTGGACCACAGTGTTGTAGACAGTCAGATCCCCTGTTGGACCACAGTGTTGTAGACAGTCAGATCCCCTGTTGGACCACAGTGTTGTAGACAGTCAGATCCCCTGATGGGTGAGTTGGACCACAGTGTTGTAGACAGTCAGATCCCCTGATGGGTGTGTTGGACCACAGTGTTGTAGACAGTCAGATCCCATGTTGGACCACAGTGTTGTAGACAGTCAGATCCCCTGATGGGTGTGTTGGACCATAGTGTTGTAGACAGTCAGATCCCCTGTTGGACCACAGTGTTGTAGACAGTCAGATCCCCTGATGGGTGTTTTGGACCACAGTGTTGTAGACAGTCAGATCCCCTGATGGGTGTGTTGGGACCACAGTGTTGTAGACAGTCAGATCCTCTGATGGGTGTGTTGGACCACAGTGTTGTAGACAGTCAGATCCCCTGATGGATGTGATGGACCACAGTGTTGTAGACAGTCAGACCCCCTGATGGGTGTGTTGGACCACAGTGTTGTAGACAGTCAGATCCCCTGTTGGACCACAGTGTTGTAGACAGTCAGATCCCCTGATGGGTGTGTTGGACCACAGTGTTGTAGACAGTCAGATCCCCTGATGGGTGTGTTGGACCACAGTGTTGTAGACAGTCAGATCCCCTGTTGGACCACAGTGTTGTAGACAGTCAGATCCCCTGATGGGTGTGTTGGACCACAGTGTTGTAGACAGTCAGATCCCCTGATGGGTGTGTTGGACCACAGTGTTGTAGACAGTCAGATCCCATGTTGGACCACAGTGTTGTAGACAGTCAGATCCCCTGATGGATGTGTTGGACCACAGTGTTGTAGACAGTCAGATCCCCTGTTGGACCACAGTGTTGTAGACAGTCAGATCCCCTGATGGGTGTGTTGGACCACAGTGTTGTAGACAGTCAGATCCCCTGATGGGTGTGTTGGGACCACAGTGTTGTAGACAGTCAGATCCTCTGATGGGTGTGTTGGACCACAGTGTTGTAGACAGTCAGATCCCCTGATGGATGTGATGGACCACAGTGTTGTAGACAGTCAGACCCCCTGATGGGTGTGTTGGACCACAGTGTTGTAGACAGTCAGATCCCCTGTTGGACCACAGTGTTGTAGACAGTCAGATCCCCTGATGGGTGTGTTGGACCACAGTGTTGTAGACAGTCAGATCCCCTGATGGGTGTGTTGGACCACAGTGTTGTAGACAGTCAGATCCCCTGTTGGACCACAGTGTTGTAGACAGTCAGATCCCCTGATGGGTGTGTTGGACCACAGTGTTGTAGACAGTCAGATCCCCTGATGGGTGTGTTGGACCACAATGTTGTAGACAGTCAGATCCCATGTTGGACCACAGTGTTGTAGACAGTCAGATCCCCTGATGGATGTGTTGGACCACAGTGTTGTAGACAGTCAGATCCCCTGTTGGACCACAGTGTTGTAGACAGTCAGATCCCATGTTGGACCACAGTGTTGTAGACAGTCAGATCCCCTGATGGATGTGTTGGACCACAGTGTTGTAGACAGTCAGATCCCCTGTTGGACCACAGTGTTGTAGACAGTCAGATCCCCTGATGGGTGTGTTGGACCACAGTGTTGTAGACAGTCAGATCCCCTGATGGGTGTGTTGGGACCACAGTGTTGTAGACAGTCAGACCCCCTGATGGGTGTGTTGGACCACAGTGTTGTAGACAGTCAGATCCCCTGTTGGACCACAGTGTTGTAGACAGTCAGATCCCCTGTTGGACCACAGTGTTGTAGACAGTCAGATCCCCTGATGGGTGAGTTGGACCACAGTGTTGTAGACAGTCAGATCCCCTGATGGGTGTGTTGGACCACAGTGTTGTAGACAGTCAGATCCCCTGATGGGTGTGTTGGACCACAGTGTTGTAGACAGTCAGATCCCCTGATGGGTGAGTTGGACCACAGTGTTGTAGACAGTCAGATCCCCTGATGGGTGTGTTGGACCACAGTGTTGTAGACAGTCAGATCCCATGTTGGACCACAGTGTTGTAGACAGTCAGATCCCCTGATGGGTGTGTTGGACCATAGTGTTGTAGACAGTCAGATCCCCTGTTGGACCACAGTGTTGTAGACAGTCAGATCCCCTGATGGGTGTTTTGGACCACAGTGTTGTAGACAGTCAGATCCCCTGATGGGTGTGTTGGGACCACAGTGTTGTAGACAGTCAGATCCTCTGATGGGTGTGTTGGACCACAGTGTTGTAGACAGTCAGATCCCCTGATGGATGTGATGGACCACAGTGTTGTAGACAGTCAGACCCCCTGATGGGTGTGTTGGACCACAGTGTTGTAGACAGTCAGATCCCCTGTTGGACCACAGTGTTGTAGACAGTCAGATCCCCTGATGGGTGTGTTGGACCACAGTGTTGTAGACAGTCAGATCCCCTGATGGGTGTGTTGGACCACAGTGTTGTAGACAGTCAGATCCCCTGTTGGACCACAGTGTTGTAGACAATCAGATCCCCTGATGGGTGTGTTGGACCACAGTGTTGTAGACAGTCAGATCCCCTGATGGGTGTGTTGGACCACAGTGTTGTAGACAGTCAGATCCCATGTTGGACCACAGTGTTGTAGACAGTCAGATCCCCTGATGGATGTGTTGGACCACAGTGTTGTAGACAGTCAGATCCCCTGTTGGACCACAGTGTTGTAGACAGTCAGATCCCATGTTGGACCACAGTGTTGTAGACAGTCAGATCCCCTGATGGATGTGTTGGACCACAGTGTTGTAGACAGTCAGATCCCCTGTTGGACCACAGTGTTGTAGACAGTCAGATCCCCTGATGGGTGTGTTGGACCACAGTGTTGTAGACAGTCAGATCCCCTGATGGGTGTGTTGGGACCACAGTGTTGTAGACAGTCAGACCCCCTGATGGGTGTGTTGGACCACAGTGTTGTAGACAGTCAGATCCCCTGTTGGACCACAGTGTTGTAGACAGTCAGATCCCCTGTTGGACCACAGTGTTGTAGACAGTCAGATCCCCTGATGGGTGAGTTGGACCACAGTGTTGTAGACAGTCAGATCCCCTGATGGGTGTGTTGGACCACAGTGTTGTAGACAGTCAGATCCCATGTTGGACCACAGTGTTGTAGACAGTCAGATCCCCTGATGGGTGTGTTGGACCATAGTGTTGTAGACAGTCAGATCCCCTGTTGGACCACAGTGTTGTAGACAGTCAGATCCCCTGATGGGTGTTTTGGACCACAGTGTTGTAGACAGTCAGATCCCCTGATGGGTGTGTTGGGACCACAGTGTTGTAGACAGTCAGATCCTCTGATGGGTGTGTTGGACCACAGTGTTGTAGACAGTCAGATCCCCTGATGGATGTGATGGACCACAGTGTTGTAGACAGTCAGACCCCCTGATGGGTGTGTTGGACCACAGTGTTGTAGACAGTCAGATCCCCTGTTGGACCACAGTGTTGTAGACAGTCAGATCCCCTGATGGGTGTGTTGGACCACAGTGTTGTAGACAGTCAGATCCCCTGATGGGTGTGTTGGACCACAGTGTTGTAGACAGTCAGATCCCCTGTTGGACCACAGTGTTGTAGACAGTCAGATCCCCTGATGGGTGTGTTGGACCACAGTGTTGTAGACAGTCAGATCCCCTGATGGGTGTGTTGGACCACAGTGTTGTAGACAGTCAGATCCCATGTTGGACCACAGTGTTGTAGACAGTCAGATCCCCTGATGGATGTGTTGGACCACAGTGTTGTAGACAGTCAGATCCCCTGTTGGACCACAGTGTTGTAGACAGTCAGATCCCCTGATGGGTGTGTTGGACCACAGTGTTGTAGACAGTCAGATCCCCTGATGGGTGTGTTGGGACCACAGTGTTGTAGACAGTCAGATCCTCTGATGGGTGTGTTGGACCACAGTGTTGTAGACAGTCAGATCCCCTGATGGATGTGATGGACCACAGTGTTGTAGACAGTCAGACCCCCTGATGGGTGTGTTGGACCACAGTGTTGTAGACAGTCAGATCCCCTGTTGGACCACAGTGTTGTAGACAGTCAGATCCTCTGATGGGTGTGTTGGACCACAGTGTTGCAGACAGTCAGATCCCCTGATGGATGTGATGGACCACAGTGTTGTAGACAGTCAGATCCCCTGTTGGACCACAGTGTTGTAGACAGTCAGATCCTCTGATGAGTGTGTTGGACCACAGTGTTGTAGACAGTCAGATCCCCTGATGGGTGTGTTGGACCACAGTGTTGTAGACAGTCAGATCCCCTGATGGATGTGATGGACCACAGTGTTGTAGACAGTCAGACCCCCTGATGGGTGTGTTGGACCACAGTGTTGTAGACAGTCAGATCCCCTGTTGGACCACAGTGTTGTAGACAGTCAGATCCCCTGATGGGTGTGTTGGACCACAGTGTTGTAGACAGTCAGATCCCCTGTTGGACCACAGTGTTGTAGACAGTCAGATCCCCTGATGGGTGTGTTGGACCACAGTGTTGTAGACAGTCAGATCCCCTGATGGGTGTGTTGGACCACAGTGTTGTAGACAGTCAGATCCCATGTTGGACCACAGTGTTGTAGACAGTCAGATCCCCTGATGGATGTGTTGGACCACAGTGTTGTAGACAGTCAGATCCCCTGTTGGACCACAGTGTTGTAGACAGTCAGATCCCCTGATGGATGTGTTGGGACCACAGTGTTGTAGACAGTCAGATCCTCTGATGGGTGTGTTGGACCACAGTGTTGTAGACAGTCAGATCCCCTGATGGATGTGATGGACCACAGTGTTGTAGACAGTCAGACCCCCTGATGGGTGTGTTGGACCACAGTGTTGTAGACAGTCAGATCCCCTGTTGGACCACAGTGTTGTAGACAGTCAGATCCTCTGATGAGTGTGTTGGACCACAGTGTTGTAGACAGTCAGATCCCCTGATGGGTGTGTTGGACCACAGTGTTGTAGACAGTCAGATCCCCTGATGGATGTGATGGACCACAGTGTTGTAGACAGTCAGATCCCCTGTTGGACCACAGTGTTGTAGACAGTCAGATCCTCTGATGAGTGTGTTGGACCACAGTGTTGTAGACAGTCAGATCCCATGATGGGTGTGTTGGACCACAGTGTTGTAGACAGTCAGATCCTCTGATGAGTTTGTTGGACCACAGTGTTGTAGAGAGTCAGATCCCCTGATGGACCACAGTGTTGTAGACAGTCAGATCCTCTGATGAGTGTGTTGGACCACAGTGTTGTAGACAGTCAGATCCCATGATGGGTGTGTTGGACCACAGTGTTGTAGACAGTCAGATCCTCTGATGAGTTTGTTGGACCACAGTGTTGTAGAGAGTCAGATCCCCTGATGGGTGTATAGGACCACAGTGTTGTAGACAGTCAGATCCCCTGATGGGTGTGTTGGACCACAGTGTTGTAGACAGTCAGATCCCCTGATGGGTGTGTTGGACCACAGTGTTGTAGACAGTCAGATCCTCTGATGAGTGTGTTGGACCACAGTGTTGTAGACAGTCAGACCCCCTGATGGGTGTGTTGGACCACAGTGTTGTAGACAGTCAGATCCCCTGTTGGACCACAGTGTTGTAGACAGTCAGGTCCCCTGATGGGTGTGTTGGACCACAGTGTTGTAGACAGTCAGATCCTCTGATGAGTGTGTTGGACCACAGTGTTGTAGACAGTCAGATCCCCTGATGGGTGTGTTGGACCACAGTGTTGTAGACAGTCAGATCCCCTGATGGACCACAGTGTTGTAGACAGTCAGATCCCCTGTTGGACCACAGTGTTGTAGACAGTCAGATCCCCTGTTGGACCACAGTGTTGTAGACAGTCAGATCCCCTGTTGGACCACAGTGTTGTAGACAGTCAGACCCCCTGATGGGTGTGTTGGACCACAGTGTTGTAGAAAGTCAGACCCCCTGTTGGACCACAGTGTTGTAGACAGTCAGATCCCCTGACGGGTGTGTTGGACCACAGGGTTGTAGACAGTCAGACCCCCTGTTGGACCACAGTGTTGTAGACAGTCAGATCCCCTGATGGGTGTGTTGGACCACAGTGTTGTAGACAGTCAGATCCCCTGATGGACCACAGTGTTGTAGACAGTCAGATCCCCTGATGGACCACAGTGTTGTAGACAGTCAGATCCCCTGTTGGACCACAGTGTTGTAGACAGTCAGATCCCCTGATGGATGTGATGGACCACAGTGTTGTAGACAGTCAGACCCCCTGATGGGTGTGTTGGACCACAGTGTTGTAGACAGTCAGATCCCCTGTTGGACCACAGTGTTGTAGACAGTCAGATCCCCTGTTGGACCACAGTGTTGTAGACAGATCCCCTGATGGGTGTGTTGGACCACAGTGTTGTAGACAGTCAGATCCCCTGATGGGTGTGTTGGACCACAGTGTTGTAGACAGTCAGATCCCATGTTGGACCACAGTGTTGTAGACAGTCAGATCCCCTGATGGGTGTGTTGGACCATAGTGTTGTAGACAGTCAGATCCCCTGTTGGACCACAGTGTTGTAGACAGTCAGATCCCCTGATGGGTGTGTTGGGACCACAGTGTTGTAGACAGTCAGATCCTCTGATGGGTGTGTTTGACCACAGTGTTGTAGACAGTCAGATCCCCTGATGGATGTGATGGACCACAGTGTTGTAGACAGTCAGACCCCCTGATGGGTGTGTTGGACCACAGTGTTGTAGACAGTCAGATCCCCTGTTGGACCACAGTGTTGTAGACAGTCAGATCCCCTGATGGGTGTGTTGGACCACAGTGTTGTAGACAGTCAGATCCCCTGATGGGTGTGTTGGACCACAGTGTTGTAGACAGTCAGATCCCCTGTTGGACCACAGTGTTGTAGACAGTCAGATCCCCTGATGGGTGTGTTGGACCACAGTGTTGTAGACAGTCAGATCCCCTGATGGGTGTGTTGGACCACAGTGTTGTAGACAGTCAGATCCCATGTTGGACCACAGTGTTGTAGACAGTCAGATCCCCTGATGGATGTGTTGGACCACAGTGTTGTAGACAGTCAGATCCCCTGTTGGACCACAGTGTTGTAGACAGTCAGATCCCCTGATGGGTGTGTTGGACCACAGTGTTGTAGACAGTCAGATCCCCTGATGGGTGTGTTGGGACCACAGTGTTGTAGACAGTCGGATCCTCTGATGGGTGTGTTGGACCACAGTGTTATAGACAGTCAGATCCCCTGATGGATGTGATGGACCACAGTGTTGTAGACAGTCAGATCCCCTGTTGGACCACAGTGTTGTAGACAGTCATATCCTCTGATGAGTGTGTTGGACCACAGTGTTGTAGACAGTCAGATCCCCTGATGGGTGTGTTGGACCACAGTGTTGTAGACAGTCAGATCCCCTGATGGATGTGATGGACCACAGTGTTGTAGACAGTCAGATCCCCTGTTGGACCACAGTGTTGTAGACAGTCAGATCCTCTGATGAGTGTGTTGGACCACAGTGTTGTAGACAGTCAGATCCCCTGATGGGTGTGTTGGACCACAGTGTTGTAGACAGTCAGATCCTCTGATGAGTGTGTTGGACCACAGTGTTGTAGACAGTCAGATCCCCTGATGGGTGTATAGGACCACAGTGTTGTAGACAGTCAGATCCCCTGATGGGTGTGTTGGACCACAGTGTTGTAGACAGTCAGATCCCCTGATGGGTGTGTTGGACCACAGTGTTGTAGACAGTCAGATCCCCTGATGGACCACAGTGTTGTAGACAGTCAGATCCCCTGATGGGTGTGTTGGACCACAGTGTTGTAGACAGTCAGATCCCCTGATGGACCACAGTGTTGTAGACAGTCAGATCCCCTGATGGACCACAGTGTTGTAGACAGTCAGATCCCCTGTTGGACCACAGTGTTGTAGACAGTCAGATCCCCTGATGGACCACAGTGTTGTAGACAGTCAGATCCCCTGATGGGTGTGTCGGACCACAGTGTTGTAGACAGTCAGATCCCCTGATGGATGTGATGGACCACAGTGTTGTAGACAGTCAGACCCCCTGATGGACCACAGTGTTGTAGACAGTCAGATCCCCTGTTGGACCACAGTGTTGTAGACAGTCAGATCCCCTGATGGGTGTGTTGGACCACAGTGTTGTAGACAGTCAGATCCCATGTTGGACCACAGTGTTGTAGACAGTCAGATCCCCTGATGGGTGTGTTGGACCACAGTGTTGTAGACAGTCAGACCCCCTGATGGGTGTGTTGGACCACAGTGTTGTAGACAGTCAGATCCCCTGTTGGACCACAGTGTTGTAGACAGTCAGATCCCCTGATGGGTGTGTTGGACCACAGTGTTGTAGACAGTCAGATCCCCTGATGGGTGTGTTGGACCACAGTGTTGTAGACAGTCAGATCCCCTGATGGATGTGATGGACCACAGTGTTGTAGACAGTCAGACCCCCTGATGGGTGTGTTGGACCACAGTGTTGTAGACAGTCAGATCCCCTGATGGGTGTGTTGGACCACAGTG
This sequence comes from Oncorhynchus mykiss, assembly GCF_013265735.2. NCBI lineage: Eukaryota > Metazoa > Chordata > Actinopteri > Salmoniformes > Salmonidae > Oncorhynchus > Oncorhynchus mykiss. The sequence continues at coordinate 101,237,631 of NC_048576.1, forward strand.
TTGTAGACAGTCAGATCCCCTGATGGACCACAGTGTTGTAGACAGTCAGATCCCCTGATGGGTGTGTTGGACCACAGTGTTGTAGACAGTCAGATCCCCTGATGGACCACAGTGTTGTAGACAGTCAGATCCCCTGATGGACCACAGTGTTGTAGACAGTCAGATCCCCTGTTGGACCACAGTGTTGTAGACAGTCAGATCCCCTGATGGACCACAGTGTTGTAGACAGTCAGATCCCCTGATGGGTGTGTCGGACCACAGTGTTGTAGACAGTCAGATCCCCTGATGGATGTGATGGACCACAGTGTTGTAGACAGTCAGACCCCCTGATGGACCACAGTGTTGTAGACAGTCAGATCCCCTGTTGGACCACAGTGTTGTAGACAGTCAGATCCCCTGATGGGTGTGTTGGACCACAGTGTTGTAGACAGTCAGATCCCATGTTGGACCACAGTGTTGTAGACAGTCAGATCCCCTGATGGGTGTGTTGGACCACAGTGTTGTAGACAGTCAGACCCCCTGATGGGTGTGTTGGACCACAGTGTTGTAGACAGTCAGATCCCCTGTTGGACCACAGTGTTGTAGACAGTCAGATCACCTGATGGGTGTGTTGGACCACAGTGTTGTAGACAGTCAGATCCCCTGATGGGTGTGTTGGACCACAGTGTTGTAGACAGTCAGATCCCCTGATGGATGTGATGGACCACAGTGTTGTAGACAGTCAGACCCCCTGATGGGTGTGTTGGACCACAGTGTTGTAGACAGTCAGATCCCCTGTTGGACCACAGTGTTGTAGACAGTCAGATCCCCTGATGGGTGTGTTGGACCACAGTGTTGTAGACAGTCAGATCCCCTGATGGGTGTGTTGGACCACAGTGTTGTAGACAGTCAGATCCCCTGTTGGACCACAGTGTTGTAGACAGTCAGATCCCCTGATGGGTGTGTTGGACCACAGTGTTGTAGACAGTCAGATCCTCTGATGAGTGTGTTGGACCACAGTGTTGTAGACAGTCAGATCCCCTGATGGGTGTATAGGACCACAGTGTTGTAGACAGTCAGATCCCCTGATGGGTTTGTTGGACCACAGTGTTGTAGACAGTCAGATCCCCTGATGGGTGTGTTGGACCACAGTGTTGTAGACAGTCAGATCCCCTGATGGACCACAGTGTTGTAGACAGTCAGATCCCCTGATGGGTGTGTTGGACCACAGTGTTGTAGACAGTCAGATCCCCTGATGGACCACAGTGTTGTAGACAGTCAGATCCCCTGATGGACCACAGTGTTGTAGACAGTCAGATCCCCTGTTGGACCACAGTGTTGTAGACAGTCAGATCCCCTGATGGACCACAGTGTTGTAGACAGTCAGATCCCCTGATGGGTGTGTCGGACCACAGTGTTGTAGACAGTCAGATCCCCTGATGGATGTGATGGACCACAGTGTTGTAGACAGTCAGACCCCCTGATGGACCACAGTGTTGTAGATAGTCAGATCCCCTGATGGGTGTGTTGGACCACAGTGTTGTAGACAGTCAGATCCCCTGATGGGTGTGTTGGACCACAGTGTTGTAGACAGTCAGATCCCATGTTGGACCACAGTGTTGTAGACAGTCAGATCCCCTGATGGGTGTGTTGGACCACAGTGTTGTAGACAGTCAGATCCCCTGTTGGACCACAGTGTTGTAGACAGTCAGATCACCTGATGGGTGTTTTGGACCACAGTGTTGTAGACAGTCAGATCCCCTGATGGGTGTGTTGGGACCACAGTGTTGTAGACAGTCAGATCCTCTGATGGGTGTATAGGACCACAGTGTTGTAGACAGTCAGATCCCCTGATGGGTTTGTTGGACCACAGTGTTGTAGACAGTCAGATCCCCTGATGGGTGTGTTGGACCACAGTGTTGTAGACAGTCAGATCCCCTGATGGACCACAGTGTTGTAGACAGTCAGATCCCCTGATGGGTGTGTTGGACCACAGTGTTGTAGACAGTCAGATCCCCTGATGGACCACAGTGTTGTAGACAGTCAGATCCCCTGATGGACCACAGTGTTGTAGACAGTCAGATCCCCTGTTGGACCACAGTGTTGTAGACAGTCAGATCCCCTGATGGACCACAGTGTTGTAGACAGTCAGATCCCCTGATGGGTGTGTCGGACCACAGTGTTGTAGACAGTCAGATCCCCTGATGGATGTGATGGACCACAGTGTTGTAGACAGTCAGACCCCCTGATGGACCACAGTGTTGTAGACAGTCAGATCCCCTGATGGGTGTGTTGGACCACAGTGTTGTAGACAGTCAGATCCCCTGATGGGTGTGTTGGACCACAGTGTTGTAGACAGTCAGATCCCATGTTGGACCACAGTGTTGTAGACAGTCAGATCCCCTGATGGGTGTGTTGGACCACAGTGTTGTAGACAGTCAGATCCCCTGTTGGACCACAGTGTTGTAGACAGTCAGATCCCCTGATGGGTGTTTTGGACCACAGTGTTGTAGACAGTCAGATCCCCTGATGGGTGTGTTGGGACCACAGTGTTGTAGACAGTCAGATCCTCTGATGGGTGTGTTGGACCACAGTGTTGTAGACAGTCAGATCCCCTGATGGATGTGATGGACCACAGTGTTGTAGACAGTCAGACCCCCTGATGGGTGTGTTGGACCACAGTGTTGTAGACAGTCAGATCCCCTGTTGGACCACAGTGTTGTAGACAGTCAGATCCCCTGATGGGTGTGTTGGACCACAGTGTTGTAGACAGTCAGATCCCCTGATGGGTGTGTTGGACCACAGTGTTGTAGACAGTCAGATCCCCTGTTGGACCACAGTGTTGTAGACAGTCAGATCCCCTGATGGGTGTGTTGGACCACAGTGTTGTAGACAGTCAGATCCCCTGATGGATGTGATGGACCACAGTGTTGTAGACAGTCAGATCCCCTGTTGGACCACAGTGTTGTAGACAGTCATATCCTCTGATGAGTGTGTTGGACCACAGTGTTGTAGACAGTCAGATCCCCTGATGGGTGTGTTGGACCACAGTGTTGTAGACAGTCAGATCCCCTGATGGGTGTGTTGGACCACAGTGTTGTAGACAGTCAGATCCCCTGATGGGTGTGTTGGACCACAGTGTTGTAGACAGTCAGATCCCCTGATGGATGTGATGGATCACAGTGTTGTAGACAGTCAGATCCCCTGTTGGACCACAGTGTTGTAGACAGTCAGATCCTCTGATGAGTGTGTTGGACCACAGTGTTGTAGACAGTCAGATCCCCTGATGGGTGTGTTGGACCACAGTGTTGTAGACAGTCAGATCCTCTGATGAGTGTGTTGGACCACAGTGTTGTAGACAGTCAGATCCCATGATGGGTGTATAGGACCACAGTGTTGTAGACAGTCAGATCCCCTGATGGGTGTGTTGGACCACAGTGTTGTAGACAGTCAGATCCCCTGATGGGTGTGTTGGACCACAGTGTTGTAGACAGTCAGATCCTCTGATGAGTGTGTTGGACCACAGTGTTGTAGACAGTCAGACCCCCTGATGGGTGTGTTGGACCACAGTGTTGTAGACAGTCAGATCCCCTGTTGGAACACAGTGTTGTAGACAGTCAGATCCCCTGATGGGTGTGTTGGACCACAGTGTTGTAGACAGTCAGATCCCCTGATGGACCACAGTGTTGTAGACAGTCAGATCCCCTGATGGGTGTGTTGGACCACAGTGTTGTAGACAGTCAGATCCCCTGATGGACCACAGTGTTGTAGACAGTCAGATCCCCTGTTGGACCACAGTGTTGTAGACAGTCAGATCCCCTGTTGGACCACAGTGTTGTAGACAGTCAGATCCCCTGATGGGTGTGTTGGACCACAGTGTTGTAGACAGTCAGATCCCCTGATGGGTGTGTTGGGACCACAGTGTTGTAGACAGTCAGATCCTCTGATGGGTGTGTTGGACCACAGTGTTGTAGACAGTCAGATCCTCTGATGGGTGTGATGGACCACAGTGTTGTAGACAGTCAGATCCCCTGTTGGACCACAGTGTTGTAGACAGTCATATCCTCTGATGAGTGTGTTGGACCACAGTGTTGTAGACAGTCAGATCCCCTGATGGGTGTGTTGGACCACAGTGTTGTAGACAGTCAGATCCCCTGATGGATGTGATGGACCACAGTGTTGTAGACAGTCAGATCCCCTGTTGGACCACAGTGTTGTAGACAGTCAGATCCTCTGATGAGTGTGGTGGACCACAGTGTTGTAGACAGTCAGATCCCCTGATGGGTGTGTTGGACCACAGTGTTGTAGACAGTCAGATCCTCTGATGAGTGTGTTGGACCACAGTGTTGTAGACAGTCAGATCCCCTGATGGGTGTATAGGACCACAGTGTTGTAGACAGTCAGATCCCCTGATGGGTGTGTTGGACCACAGTGTTGTAGACAGTCAGATCCCCTGATGGGTGTGTTGGACCACAGTGTTGTAGACAGTCAGATCCCCTGATGGACCACAGTGTTGTAGACAGTCAGATCCCCTGATGGACCACAGTGTTGTAGACAGTCAGATCCCCTGTTGGACCACAGTGTTGTAGACAGTCAGATCCCCTGATGGACCACAGTGTTGTAGACAGTCAGATCCCCTGATGGGTGTGTCGGACCACAGTGTTGTAGACAGTCAGATCCCCTGATGGATGTGATGGACCACAGTGTTGTAGACAGTCAGACCCCCTGATGGACCACAGTGTTGTAGACAGTCAGATCCCCTGATGGGTGTGTTGGACCACAGTGTTGTAGACAGTCAGATCCCCTGATGGGTGTGTTGGACCACAGTGTTGTAGACAGTCAGATCCCATGTTGGACCACAGTGTTTTAGACAGTCAGATCCCCTGATGGGTGTGTTGGACCACAGTGTTGTAGACAGTCAGATCCCCTGTTGGACCACAGTGTTGTAGACAGTCAGATCCCCTGATGGGTGTTTTGGACCACAGTGTTGTAGACAGTCAGATCCCCTGATGGGTGTGTTGGGACCACAGTGTTGTAGACAGTCAGATCCTCTGATGGGTGTGTTGGACCACAGTGTTGTAGACAGTCAGATCCCCTGATGGATGTGATGGACCACAGTGTTGTAGACAGTCAGACCCCCTGATGGGTGTGTTGGACCACAGTGTTGTAGACAGTCAGATCCCCTGTTGGACCACAGTGTTGTAGACAGTCAGATCCCCTGATGGGTGTGTTGGACCACAGTGTTGTAGACAGTCAGATCCCCTGATGGGTGTGTTGGACCACAGTGTTGTAGACAGTCAGATCCCCTGTTGGACCACAGTGTTGTAGACAGTCAGATCCCCTGATGGGTGTGTTGGACCACAGTGTTGTAGACAGTCAGATCCCCTGATGGATGTGATGGACCACAGTGTTGTAGACAGTCAGATCCCCTGTTGGACCACAGTGTTGTAGACAGTCATATCCTCTGATGAGTGTGTTGGACCACAGTGTTGTAGACAGTCAGATCCCCTGATGGGTGTGTTGGACCACAGTGTTGTAGACAGTCATATCCTCTGATGAGTGTGTTGGACCACAGTGTTGTAGACAGTCAGATCCCCTGATGGGTGTGTTGGACCACAGTGTTGTAGACAGTCAGATCCCCTGATGGATGTGATGGATCACAGTGTTGTAGACAGTCAGATCCTCTGATGAGTGTGTTGGACCACAGTGTTGTAGACAGTCAGATCCCCTGATGGGTGTGTTGGACCACAGTGTTGTAGACAGTCAGATCCTCTGATGAGTGTGTTGGACCACAGTGTTGTAGACAGTCAGATCCCATGATGGGTGTATAGGACCACAGTGTTGTAGACAGTCAGATCCCCTGATGGGTGTGTTGGACCACAGTGTTGTAGACAGTCAGATCTCCTGATGGGTGTGTTGGACCACAGTGTTGTAGACAGTCAGATCCTCTGATGAGTGTGTTGGACCACAGTGTTGTAGACAGTCAGACCCCCTGATGGGTGTGTTGGACCACAGTGTTGTAGACAGTCAGATCCCCTGTTGGACCACAGTGTTGTAGACAGTCAGATCCCCTGATGGGTGTGTTGGACCACAGTGTTGTAGACAGTCAGATCCCCTGATGGGTGTGTTGGACCACAGTGTTGTAGACAGTCAGATCCCCTGATGGACCACAGTGTTGTAGACAGTCAGATCCCCTGATGGGTGTGTTGGACCACAGTGTTGTAGACAGTCAGATCCCCTGATGGACCACAGTGTTGTAGACAGTCAGATCCCCTGTTGGACCACAGTGTTGTAGACAGTCAGATCCCCTGTTGGACCACAGTGTTGTAGACAGTCAGATCCCCTGATGGGTGTGTTGGATCACAGTGTTGTAGACAGTCAGATCCCCTGATGGGTGTGTTGGGACCACAGTGTTGTAGACAGTCAGATCCTCTGATGGGTGTGTTGGACCACAGTGTTGTAGACAGTCAGATCCCCTGATGGGTGTGTTGGGACCACAGTGTTGTAGACAGTCAGATCCTCTGATGGGTGTGTTGGACCACAGTGTTGTAGACAGTCAGATCCCCTGATGGATGTGATGGACCACAGTGTTGTAGACAGTCAGACCCCCTGATGGGTGTGTTGGACCACAGTGTTGTAGACAGTCAGATCCCCTGTTGGACCACAGTGTTGTAGACAGTCAGATCCCCTGATGGGTGTGTTGGACCACAGTGTTGTAGACAGTCAGATCCCCTGATGGGTGTGTTGGACCACAGTGTTGTAGACAGTCAGATCCCCTGTTGGACCACAGTGTTGTAGACAGTCAGATCCCCTGATGGGTGTGTTGGACCACAGTGTTGTAGACAGTCAGATCCCCTGATGGGTGTGTTGGACCACAGTGTTGTAGACAGTCAGATCCCATGTTGGACCACAGTGTTGTAGACAGTCAGATCCCCTGATGGATGTGTTGGACCACAGTGTTGTAGACAGTCAGATCCGCTGTTGGACCACAGTGTTGTAGACAGTCAGATCCCCTGATGGGTGTGTTGGACCACAGTGTTGTAGACAGTCAGATCCCCTGATGGGTGTGTTGGGACCACAGTGTTGTAGACAGTCAGATCCTCTGATGAGTGTGTTGGAACACAGTGTTGTAGACAGTCAGACCCCCTGATGGTTGTGTTGGACCACAGTGTTGTAGACAGTCAGATCCCCTGTTGGACCACAGTGTTGTAGACAGGCAGGTCCCCTGATGGGTGTGTTGGACCACAGTGTTGTAGATAGTCAGATCCTCTGATGAGTGTGTTGGACCACAGTGTTGTAGACAGTCAGATCCCCTGATGGGTGTGTTGGACCACAGTGTTGTAGACAGTCAGATCCCCTGATGGACCACAGTGTTGTAGACAGTCAGATCCCCTGATGGGTGTGTTGGACCACAGTGTTGTAGACAGTCAGATCCCCTGATGGACCACAGTGTTGTAGACAGTCAGATCCCCTGTTGGACCACAGTGTTGTAGACAGTCAGATCCCCTGTTGGACCACAGTGTTGTAGACAGTCAGATCCCCTGATGGGTGTGTTGGACCACAGTGTTGTAGACAGTCAGATCCCCTGATGGGTGTGTTGGGACCACAGTGTTGTAGACAGTCAGATCCTCTGATGGGTGTGTTGGACCACAGTGTTGTAGACAGTCAGATCCCCTGATGGATGTGATGGACCACAGTGTTGTAGACAGTCAGACCCCCTGATGGGTGTGTTGGACCACAGTGTTGTAGACAGTCAGATCCCCTGTTGGACCACAGTGTTGTAGACAGTCAGATCCCCTGATGGGTGTGTTGGACCACAGTGTTGTAGACAGTCAGATCCCCTGATGGGTGTGTTGGACCACAGTGTTGTAGACAGTCAGATCCCCTGATGGGTGTGTTGGACCACAGTGTTGTAGACAGTCAGACCCCCTGATGGGTGTGTTGGACCACAGTGTTGTAGACAGTCAGATCCCCTGTTGGACCACAGTGTTGTAGACAGTCAGGTCCCCTGATGGGTGTGTTGGACCACAGTGTTGTAGATAGTCAGATCCTCTGATGAGTGTGTTGGACCACAGTGTTGTAGACAGTCAGATCCCCTGATGGGTGTGTTGGACCACAGTGTTGTAGACAGTCAGATCCCCTGATGGACCACAGTGTTGTAGACAGTCAGATCCCCTGATGGGTGTGTTGGACCACAGTGTTGTAGACAGTCAGATCCCCTGAATGACCACAGTGTTGTAGACAGTCAGATCCCCTGTTGGACCACAGTGTTGTAGACAGTCAGATCCCCTGTTGGACCACAGTGTTGTAGACAGTCAGATCCCCTGATGGGTGTGTTGGACCACAGTGTTGTAGACAGTCAGATCCCCTGATGGTTGTGTTGGGACCACAGTGTTGTAGACAGTCAGATCCTCTGATGGGTGTGTTGGACCACAGTGTTGTAGACAGTCAGATCCCCTGATGGATGTGATGGACCACAGTGTTGTAGACAGTCAGACCCCCTGATGGGTGTGTTGGACCACAGTGTTGTAGACAGTCAGATCCCCTGTTGGACCACAGTGTTGTAGACAGTCAGATCCCCTGATGGGTGTGTTGGACCACAGTGTTGTAGACAGTCAGATCCCCTGATGGGTGTGTTGGACCACAGTGTTGTAGACAGTCAGATCCCATGTTGGACCACAGTGTTGTAGACAGTCAGATCCCCTGATGGATGTGTTGGACCACAGTGTTGTAGACAGTCAGATCCCCTGTTGGACCACAGTGTTGTAGACAGTCAGATCCCCTGATGGGTGTGTTGGACCACAGTGTTGTAGACAGTCAGATCCCCTGATGGGTGTGTTGGGACCACAGTGTTGTAGACAGTCAGATCCCCTGATGGATGTGATGGACCACAGTGTTGTAGACAGTCAGACCCCCTGATGGGTGTGTTGGACCACAGTGTTGTAGACAGTCAGATCCCCTGTTGGACCACAGTGTTGTAGACAGTCAGATCCCCTGATGGGTGTGTTGGACCACAGTGTTGTAGACAGTCAGATCCCCTGATGGGTGTGTTGGACCACAGTGTTGTAGACAGTCAGATCCCCTGTTGGACCACAGTGTTGTAGACAGTCAGATCCCCTGATGGACCACAGTGTTGTAGACAGTCAGATCCCCTGATGGGTGTGTTGGACCACAGTGTTGTAGACAGTCAGATCCCCTGATGGGTGTGTTGGACCACAGTGTTGTAGACAGTCAGATCCCATGTTGGACCACAGTGTTGTAGACAGTCAGACCCCCTGATGGGTGTGTTGGACCACAGTGTTGTAGACAGTCAGACCCCCTGTTGGACCACAGTGTTGTAGACAGTCAGATCCCTTGATGGGTGTGTTGGACCACAGTGTTGTAGACAGTCAAACCCCCTGTTCTACCACAGTGTTGTAGACAGTCAGATCCCCTGATGGGTGTGTTGGACCACAGTGTTGTAGACAGTCAGATCCCCTGATGGACCACAGTGTTGTAGACAGTCAGATCCCCTGATGGACCACAGTGTTGTAGACAGTCAGATCCCCTGTTGGACCACAGTGTTGTAGACAGTCAGATCCCCTGATGGACGACAGTGTTGTAGACAGTCAGATCCCCTGATGGGTGTGTTGGACCACAGTCTGTCAAAACATAAGGGTTTTCTTTGAAGACTCCCACCTGGCTCCTATGTGAGGATCAGATTGACTTGCCTACAGATGAAGACTCAGAGGCCAGCGATGGTTGTTCAGAACTCAGCCAGTCTGGTAAGTTGGTGACGGTAGACTGCGGCTGCTACCTGACAGGATCAGAGGACAGCGATGGTTGTTCAGAACTCAGCCAGTCGGGTAAGTTGGTGACGGTAGACTGCGGCTGCTACCTGATAGGATCAGAGGACAGCGATGGTTGTTCAGAACTCAGCCAGTCTGGTAAGTTGGTGACGGTAGACTTCGGCTGCTACCTGACAGAATCAGAGGACAGCGATGGTTGTTCAGAACTCAGCCAGTCTGGTTAGTTGGTGAGGGTAGACTGCGGCTGCTACCTGACAGGATCAGAGGACAGCGATGGTTGTTCAGAACTCAGTCAGTCTGGTAAGTTGGTGACGGTAGACTGCGGCTGCTTTCTAACCTGATATGGAGGAAGTCCCTTCCCTTTGCCCCCCTCCTCTCCCCTACCTTCCCTTTGCCTCCCCCTCCTCTCCCCTACCTTCCCTATGCCTCCCCCTCCTCTCCCCTACCTTCCCTATGCCCCCCTCCTCTCCTCTACCTTCCCTATGACCACCCTCCTCTCCCCTACCTTCCCTATGCCCCCCCTCCTCTCCCCTACCTTCCCTATTCCCCCCCTCCTCTCCCCTACCTTCCCTATGTCCCCCCTCCTCTCCTCTACCTTCCCTATTCCCCCCCTCCTCTCCTCTACCTTGCCTATGCCCCCCTCCTCTCCCCTACCTTTCCTATGCCCCCTCCTCTCCCCTCTCTTCTCTATGCCCCCCCTCCTCTCCCCTACCTTCCCTATGCCCCCCCCTCCTCTCTCCTACCTTCCCTATGCCCCCCTCCTCTCCCCTCTATGCCCCCCTCCTCTCCCCTACCTTCCCTATGCCCCCCTCCTCTCCTCTACCTTCCCTATGACCACCCTCCTCTCCCCTACCTTCCCTATGCCCCCCCCTCCTCTCCCCTACCTTCCCTATTCCCCCCCTCCTCTCCCCTACCTTCCCTATGTCCCCCCTCCTCTCCTCTACCTTCCCTATTCCCCCCCTCCTCTCCTCTACCTTGCCTATGCCCCCCCTCCTCTCCCCTACCTTCCCTATGCCCCCTCCTCTCCCCTCTCTTCTCTATGCCCCCCCTCCTCTCCCCTACCTTCCCTATGCCCCCCCCTCCTCTCCCCTACCTTCCCTATGCCCCCCTCCTCTCCCCTCTATGCCCCCCTCCTCTCCCCTACCTTCCCTATGCCCCCTCCTCTACCCTCTCTTCCCTATGCCTCCCCCTCCTCTCCTCTACCTTCCCTACGGTCCCCCCCTCCTCTCCCCTACCTTCCCTATACCCCCCCCTCCTCTCCCCTACCTTCCATATGCCCCCCCTCCTCTCCCCTACCTTCCCTATGCCTCCCCTCCTCTCCCCTACCTTCCCTACACCCCACCGTCCTCTCCCCTATCTTCCCTATACCCCCCCTCTCCCCTACCTTCCCTATGCCCCCCCTCCTCTCCCCTACCTTCCCTATGCCTCCCCCTCCTCTCCCCTACCTTCCCTATGCCCCCCCTCCTCTCCCCTACCTTCCCTATGCCTCCCCCTCCTCTCCCCTACCTTCCCTATGCCCCCCTCCTCTCCCCTACCTTCCCTATGCCCCACCCTCCTCTCCCCTACCTTCCCTATGCCCCCCCTCCTCTCCCCTACCTTCCCTATGCCTCCCCTCCTCTCCCCTACCTTCCCTATGCCCCCCTCCTCTCCCCTACCTTCCCTATGCCCCCCTCCTCTCCCCTACCTTCCCTATGCCCCCCTCCTCTCCCCTACCTTCCCTATGCCCCACCCTCCTCACCCCTAGCTTCCCTATGCCCCCCTCCTCTCCCCTACCTTCCCTATGCCGTGATTAGGTTAGAAGAGAATGACTCCTCAACCCAAGAGGCCCTGGAGCAGCTGTGATTAGGTTAGAAGAGAATGACTCCTCAACCCAAGAGGCCCTGGAGCAGCTGTGATTAGGTTAGAAGAGAATGACTCCTCAACCCATGAGGCCCTGGAGCAGCTGTGATTAGGTTAGAAGAGAATGACTCCTCAACCCATGAGGCCCTGGAGCAGCTGTGATTAGGTTAGAAGAGAATGACTCCTCAACCCATGAGGCCCTGGAGCAGCTGTGATTAGGTTAGAAGAGAATGACTCCTCAACCCATGAGGCCCTGGAGCAGCTGTGAGAGAGCATCAGTGTGGAAGCATTTGGGAAAATTTCAAGCGCTTAAGAAGGTTCCTGGCAAAGAGGATTGTCTGTTATGTAAAGGGTCAGAACCACTGAGTGAACAAAATATTAAGGATACCTTCCTAATATTGCGTTGCGCCTGGTCAGTTTGTCATGGAAAGAAAGGTGTCCTTAATGTTTTGTGGAAATTATACAATAATTATACATTCATCGATTTTGTTATATAGCCTATTGTTTTCTCTTTATACAACCTGCCATCTACCCACCTGGGGACTGAGGGTTATGAGAGAACCCCCACATCACTAGCTTCTCTTTATACAACCTGCCATCTACCCACCTGGGGACTGAGGGTTATGAGAGAACCCCCACATCACTAGCTTCTCTTTATTCAACCTGCCATCTACCCACCTGGGGACTGAGGGTTATGAGAGAACCCCCACATCACTAGCTTCTCTTTATTCAACCTGCCATCTACCCACCTGGGGGCTGAGGGTTATGAGAGAACCCCCACATCACTAGCTTCTCTTTATACAACCTGCCATCTACCCACCTGGGGGCTGAGGGTTATGAGAGAACCCCCACATCACTAGCTTCTCTTTATTCAACCTGCCATCTACCCACCTGGGGACTGAGGGTTATGAGAGAACCCCCACATCACTAGCTTCTCTTTATACAACCTGCCATCTACCCACCTGGGGACTGAGGGTTATGAGAGAACCCCCACATCACTAGCTTCTCTTTATTCAACCTGCCATCTACCCACCTGGGGACTGAGGGTTATGAGAGAACCCCCACATCACTAGCTTCTCTTTATTCAACCTGCCATCTATCCACCTGGGGACTGAGGGTTATGAGAGAACCCCCACATCACTAGCTTCTCTTTATACAACCTGCCATCTACCCACCTGGGGACTGAGGGTTATGAGAGAACCCCCACATCACTAGCTTCTCTTTATACAACCTGCCATCTACCCACCTGGGGACTGAGGGTTATGAGAGAACCCCCACATCACTAGCTTATCTTTATTCAACCTGCCATCTACCCACCTGGGGACTGAGGGTTATGAGAGAACCCCCACATCACTAGCTTCTCTTTATTCAACCTGCCATCTACCCACCTGGGGACTGAGGGTTATGAGAGAACCCCCACATCACTAGCTTCTCTTTATTCAACCTGCCATCTACCCACCTGGGGACTGAGGGTTATGAGAGAACCCCCACATCACTAGCTTCTCTTTATACAACCTGCCATCTACCCACCTGGGGACTGAGGGTTATGAGAGAACCCCCACATCACTAGCTTATCTTTATTCAACCTGCCATCTACCCACCTGGGGACTGAGGGTTATGAGAGAACCCCCACATCACTAGCTTATCTTTATTCAACCTGCCATCTACCCACCTGGGGACTGAGGGTTATGAGAGAACCCCCACATCACTAGGTTCTCTTTATTCAACCTGCCATCTACCCACCTGGGGACTGAGGGTTATGGGAGAACCCCCACATCACTAGCTTGCATGTTCTGCAGCCTTGTAAAGATAAGGAGGGGATGACTGGGAGGCAGGTCGGCATTTATTGTCATGAATCTTGCCCTGGAGGCAGTTCAGCAAAGTGGTCACTAGCTGACACAGGCACAAAGTAATACAATCTGATTTTAATCCTACAGCCAATTTTTACTTTGCAGCTGGTGCTAGGGGGCACATGAGTTCCCTAAAGGGAACACCCCCTCCCATTCAGCTGAAGAAATATTCTTTAGTAATATTTAACTTTCACACATTAACAAGTACAATACAGCAAATTAAAGATAAACATCTTGTTAATCTACCCATCGTGTCCGATTTTTAAAATGTTTTACAGTGAAAACACAACATATATTTATGTTAGATGACCACCAAATTCAAACACACACACAGCGATTTGTCACAGTCACAAAAGCATATGTATAGATAAAATGAATCACCTTTGATCATCTCCATCAGATGACACTCATAGGGCATCATGTTATACATGTGTTGTGTGTTTTGTTCGATAATGTGCATATATATATATATATATATATATATATATATGTAAAGGATCTCAGTTTACATTGGCGCGTTACGTGCAGTAATGTTTTGATTCCAAAACATCCAGTGATTTTGCAGAAATACTCACAATAAACATTGATAAAAGATGCAAGTGTTGTTCACTGAATTAAAGATAAATGTATCCTCTATACAACCGCTGTGTCAGATTTAAAACAAACTGTACGGAAAAATAATAATCTAAGAATGGCGCTCAGAACCCAAAGAAATAGCCGCCATTTTGGCGTCAACAGAAGCTACAAAAAACACTATAAATATTCACTTACCTTTGAATATCTTCATCAGAAGGCAGTCCCAGAAATCCCAGTTCAACAATAAATTACTGATTTGTTCCATAAAGTTCCAAAAAGCCCATAATTTAGCCACTTGTTGTTAGTTTGTTCAGCCCAGCATTCAATCCTCAAAAAGCACGAGTAATTCCTCCAGACAAAAACTCAAAGTTCCGTTACAGGTCGTAGAAACAAGTCAAATGATGTATGCAATCCATATTTAGGATGTTTTAAACATTAATCAGCAATAAGGTTCCAACCGGAGAATTTCTTTGTCTGAAGAAAAGCATTGGAACAGGAGGACACTCTCGTGACCGCGCGTAACGAGACTGAGGCTTCCTGCCAGACCACCCACTCAAAGAGCTATTATGAGCCCCACCTTTATAGTAGAATCATACAACCAGAATCTAAAGACGGTGACATCTTGTGGAAGCCCTAGGACGTGCATGCTCATCCATATCTAAGATGGACAACCAATGGCACTGTTTTCTAAATTGAGTTCTCACTTCCTGTTTGGATTTCTTCTCAGGTTTACTGATTATTATTATTATTTACTGTTTACTACAATATATATATTTACACAAGTGTAAAGGGATAAAGAATATGTACATAAACATACATGAATGAGTGATGGTACAGAACGGCATAGGCAAGATGCAGTAGATCGTATAGAGTACAGTATATACATATGAGATGAGTAATGTAGGGTATGTAAACATTATATTAAGTGGCATTGTGAAGTGGCTAGTGATGCATTTTTTTCCATCAATTTCCATCTATTCCTATTATTAAAGTGGCTGGAGTTGAGTCAGTATGTGAGAGAGAGCAGAGAGCAGAGAGAGAAGAGAGAGAGGGAGCAGAGAGAGAAGAGAGAGAGGGAGCAGAGAGCAGAGAGAGAAGAGAGAGAGAGAGCAGAGAGCAGAGAGCAGAGAGAGAAGAGAGAGAGAGAGAGAGAGAGAGAGAGGGAGCAGAGAGCAGAGAGAGAAGAGAGAGAGAGAGAGAGAGAGAGAGAGAGAGAGAGAGAGAGAGAGAGAGAGAGAGAGAAAATAAAATAAAGTCAAAAACTGTTTTCACGATTAACCTTTTCTTACTTCAAGTTTCTTGTTTCAAGTATGTTTTATTATGAAAAGTACAATATATACTTGTACAACAATGGAGCATATATATATAATTGAACAATTTGTTATTCAACATAAAAAACATAGAACAAATGATTACATTGGTATTTTAACGGTGTTATTGTAAGAGTTTAAATGTTTAAACAGAGGATCCATCTAAAACAGTATAAAACAAGATGATAAACAGAGGATCCATCTAAAACAAGATGATAAACAGAGGATCCATCTAAAACAGTATAAAACAAGATGATAAACAGAGGATCCATCTAAAACAGTATAAAACAAGATGATAAACAGAGGATCCATCTAAAACAGTATAAAACAAGATGATAAACAGAGGATCCATCTAAAACAGTATGAAACAAGATGATAAACAGAGGATCCATCTAAAACAGTATAAAACAAGATGATAAACAGAGGATCCATCTAAAACAGTATAAAACAAGATGATAAACAGAGGATCCATCTAAAACAGTCTAAAACAAGATGATAAACAGAGGATCCATCTAAAACAGTATAAAACAAGATGATAAACAGAGGATCCATCTAAAACAGTATAAAACAAGATGATAAACAGAGGATCCATCTAAAACAGTATAAAACAAGATGATAAACAGAGGATCCATCTAAAACAGTATAAAACAAGTGCAGTATGTTCTGAGAACGTTACTTTAACGTCAACTCATAACGTCACACTATAACTTCATGGGAGTCTTGTGGAAAGACTGCATGTTGTTTTGGGGGGATTGAGTGACGTCTTCATCAACATTTGCAGAATATTCCTGTAATATTTGTGTGTGTCAGTGTGTGTGTGTCTCCGGTTATTATTCCAGGGACACTGAGGATTCATATTGAACCCTAAACCCTGGATAGAGGGGCTCAGTGAATGTGGAGGTGAATGTGATCAGGTGGGTCAGTGTGTCAGAGGAGGCTCTATAGAAGGACAGAGTGCCGGCTAGCCAGTCCAGATACACTCCTACTCTGTGGGGGCTGGAGGAGGGGACGTCTATGGTAGTGGGATTATTATTATGCCAGGCTGTGTAGCTGTTGTCAGAGCAGAACAGACTCCAGGACTTGTCATTGGCTCCAAGACCACAGTCCTCAAGCCCTCCTCTCCTGCTGATTCCTTTATATGTCATTCCTACATCAGCCCCTCTCCCACTCCACTCTACCTCCCAGTAACACCGCCCAGTCAGACCCTCTCTACACAGCACCTGTCTATAGTCCTCAAATCTCTCTGGGTGATCAGGATACGGCTGCTCCTCTCTCCTACATGTCACCTTTCTGTTCTCCTCAGAAAGAGAGAGGAGTCTGTTTACTGTGTTTGGGTCCAGTGTGAGATCACAGACATCTGATGGATGAAACCAGACACAATATTAGAAATCATCATCATTCACATTAGAATGTTAACTCACTTTTCACTAATTCATTTAATGTAGATGTTTCTAGGTATCAAAAGGAGAAGTTAAGGTAACTTGAGACTTGTTGAATGATCATATGTTATACTGTATGGTAATATAAAACACACTTATTCCCATTAATTACACACACACACACGCACACGCACACACACACACATACACGCACACACACACACACACGTACACATACATGAACACGAACACACATTTGTTACGTAACACAAAGACGCCACACACACACACACACACACACACACACACACACACACACACACACACACACACACACACAAAGCAACTCTTTGTAAACGTTGGTGTCCCTGATTTCTGCTTCTGTAGAACTAAAGCTGATATTTAATATGACCAAGTCAGTAATGATGGTGGTCATTGACTTTGACTTAACTTGAATTAAGACTTATTCTTAGTCATATTCTTCACAGCAGTCAACACTCACATTTTCTAAGCCCAGGTTTCATTCTGTTCTCTCCACCATGTTCCACACTGTAGCGGTAAGCAGAAGAACATACAGTCATTGAGGGATACACCTGAACACACACACACACACACACACACACACACACACACACACACACACACACACACACACACACACACACACACACACACACACACACACACACACACACACACACACACACACACACACACACACACACACACTTACTGGACACATACTCACACACAGTATCATATAACTTATAACTTTGTACAAGTGGTACGAATGTTTGTCTTAACTAGCCTGATAAGTCAAACATGTCTGATATGAACATTGACATAAACCCTCTACATACTTGAGTTTCTCCAGTCTGCAGTGTGGATCCTCCAGTCCAGCAGAGAGCAGTCTGACTCCTGAGTCTCCTGGGTGATTGTAGCTCAGGTCCAGCTCTCTCAGGTGTGAGGGGTTTGACTCCAGAGCTGAGACCAGAGAAGCACAGCCTTCCTCTGTGACTAGACAGCCTGACAGCCTGCAAAGAGTCAAATCATATTAAAATCACACAGATATTCTTTGGTGGTGACATATTCAACATATTCAGATATATCAGTGTTCTGAAACCTGACATATCTATTCATAATATTACTTGTAGAGAGAAAAATGTTTAGTACAAATATTATAGTAGACTGACCAGAGCAGTTTAAAAAGCAGTATCAGTCAGAAGACAGACAGTGAGGTATCAGATTTAGATTGTATTGAGTATACATTCCACACCATATCTATTTAGACAGTGAGGTATCAGATTTAGATTGTATTGAGTATACAGTCCACACCATATCTATTTAGACAGTGAGGTATCAGATTTAGATTGTATTGAGTATACAGTCCACACCATATCTATTTAGACAGTGAGGTATCAGATTTAGATTGTATTGAGTATACAGTCCACACCATATCTAAGTAAGTATTAGTATTAGTATTAGTACCAAGTATTTGGTCTGATATACTACATCAGCCTGAGACTGCAATGATGGAGAAGGATCATGAATGAATCATGAATAATAATGAGTGAGAAAGTTACAGAGGCTACAACAAAACATGCTAACCTCTCACCATTACCAATAACAGAGGCTACAACAAAACATACTAACCTCTCATCATTACCAATAACAGAGGCTACAACAAAACATGCTAACCTCTCACCATTACCAGTAACAGAGGCTACAACAAAACATGCTAACCTCTCACCATTACCAATAACAGAGGTTACAACAAAACAATGCTAACCTCTCACCATTACCAATAACAGAGGCTACAACAAAACATGCTAACCTCTCACCATTACCAATAACAGAGGCTACAACAAAACATACTAACCTCTCATCATTACCAATAACAGAGGCTACAACAAAACATGCTAACCTCTCACCATTACCAGTAACAGAGGCTACAACAAAACATGCTAACCTCTCACCATTACCAATAACAGAGGTTACAACAAAACGATGCTAACCTCTCACCATTACCAATAACAGAGGCTACAACAAAACATGCTAACCTCTCAACATTACCAATAACAGAGGATACAACAAAACATGCTAACCTCTCACCATTACCAATAACAGAGGCTACAACAAAACATGCTAACCTCTCACCATTACCAATAACAGAGGCTACAACAAAACATGCTAACCTCTCACCATTACTAATAACAGAGGCTACAACAAAACATGCTAACCTCTCACCATTACTAATAACAGAGGCTACAACAAAACATGCTAACCTCTCACCATTACCAATAACAGAGGCTACAACAAAACATACTAACCTCTCACCATTAACCTCAAATAAAAGGTTACATTCTGTACTGTCTGCTAATATATCACCATTATATCTCAAATCCAAAATCCTGGAGCATAGCACCAAATGTAAAACTGTAAGCTTCACTGTCCAAACACATATGGTGTGGACTATGTGTCTCTGGTAAACACATGTGGATCTGGTGAACAGTTATCTCTTGTTGACCAACTACAGGAATACTGACCTCAGAGTCTCCAGTTTACAGTGGGGATTCCCCAGTCCAGCAGAGAGCAGCTCCACTCCTGAATCCTTCAGGTCATTGTTACTCAGATCCAGCTCTCTCAGGTGTGAGGGGTTTGACTCCAGAGCTGAGACCAGAGAAGCACAGCCTTCCTCTGTGACTAGACAGCCTGACAGCCTGCAAAGAGTCAAATCATATTTAAATCACACTGTTATTCTTTGTTGGTGAAAATAGTGGCAGTATATTTTTTTCAACATATTCTGATATATCAGTGTCCTAATGTAGAAGGACAACGACAGATGCATTTGGTTTATACAGATTCATCTTCCGTCTCCTCGAGTTGTAGTGTCAAAATGTTATACTAATTACTAAATATGTTTTTCAATATAACATTAGATACATATAATATACATATTAATATTATATACATATTACAGTACATTTTTAACTCTAAACTGAATATTTCTTCGTGATGATTAGATCTTAAATGTCATTTTATTTACTCACAGAACAGTTCTGGAGGCTTTGACCACTGGCAGCATCCTCAGAAGACCTTCCTCTGATCTGGAGTATTTCTTCAGGTCAAACACATCCAGCTCCTTTTCTGAAGTCAGCAAAACAAAGACCAGAGCTGACCACTGTGCAGGTGACAGGTTGGCTCTACAGACAATTCCAAATCTCAGGTAGCTTTGGATCTCCTCCACTAGATAATGGTCATTCAGTTCATTCAGACAGTGGAACAGATTGATGCTCCTCTGTGGAGAGAGATTCTCCCTGATATTCTCCTTGATGTACTTGACCGTTTCTTCATGGCTCTGTGAGCTGCTTCTTGTCTTTGTCAGTAGACCTCGTAAGTGCTTCTGATTGGACTCCAGTGAGAGGCCCAGAAGGAAGCGGAGGAAAAGGTCCAGGTTTCCTGTCTCACTTTGTAAGGCTTTATCCACAGCACTCTTGTAGAAAGTAACTTTAGGCTTCTCTCTGAACAGCGCAGAAAGGTTCCTGGACATTGATTGAGGTTTGTCCATTAGATTCTCATTGTTGTTGATGAATGAGAGGAACACATATATAGCAGCCAGAAACTCCTGAATGCTCAGATGTACGAAGCAGTACACCTTGTCCTGGTACAGCCCACATTCCTCTTTAAAGAGCTGTGTGCACAATCCTGAGTACACTGAGGCTTCATTGACATTAATGCCAGCCTTTGTCAGGTCTTCTTCATAGAAAATCAGATTGCCCATCACAAGCTGTTGAAAAGCCAGTTTCCCCAGTGACAGAATGCTCTCTTTATTCCAGTGTGGACCTGTCTCTTCTTTCCCAATATACTTTTCATTCTTCTGTTTGATATGAAACACCACAAGGTGTGTGTACATCTCAGTAAGAGTCTTGGGCATCTCTTCTCTCTTATGTTTCAGCATGTGTTCAAGGACTGTTGCAGAAATCCAACAGAAGACTGGAATGTGGCACATGATGTGGAGGCTCCTTGATGTCTTTATGTGTGAGATGATTCTGCTGGCCATGTCCTCATCACTGAATCTCTTCCTGAAGTACTCCTCCTTCTGTGGGTCATTGAACCCTCGTACCTCTGTCACCTGGTCAACACACCCTGAAGGGATCCTATTGGCTGCTGCTGGTCGGGTAGTTATCCAGAGGAGAGCAGAGGGAAGCAGATTTCCCTTGATGAGATTTGTCATCAGAACATCCACTGAGGTTGACTCTGTGACGTCACAACAGATCTTGTTCTTCTGGAAGTCTAGGGGCAGTCGGCACTCATCCAGACCATCAAAGATGAACAGAACTTTGTACTTGTCGTAGTTGGAGATTCTTGATTGTTTGGTTTCCATTGAGAAGTGATTGAGAAGTTCAATCAAAGTGTGTTCTTCTTTTATCATATTCAGCTCCCGGAAAGGGAATGAAAATACAAATTGGACATCCTGATTTGCTTTTCCTTCAGCCCAGTCCAGAATGAACTTCTGCACAGAGACTGTTTTTCCAATGCCAGCGACTCCCTTTGTCAGCACAGTTCTGATAAGTTTGTCTTGTCCAGTTAAGGGTTTGAAGATGTCGTTACATTTGATTGCAGTCTCTGGTCTTGCTTGTTTCCTATTTGTTGTCTCAATCTGTCTCAGCTCATGTTCATTATTGACCTCCCCTGTTCCACCCTCTGTGATGTAGAGCTCTGTGTAGATCCTATTGAGAAGTGTTGGGTTTCCTTGTTTAGCGATCCCCTCAAATACACATTGAAACTTCTTCTTTAGATTGGATTTGAGTTCACGTTGGCAAATCACAGCAAGCTCATCTGAATCTAGAAATAACACAGACAATATTAACATTTTGTCCGTTTTAATGCCTACAGTCTTGTAGGACTGTTATAAAGTTGAACATTATAATAAATCATTCTCTTAAATGTCTATATAAATGATTAATGTTTCCATGATGCATTACAGACTGGGGTGACTGATTATATTATTATTGGTATTATTGATCTCTCTCTCTCTCTCTCTCTCTCTCTCTCTCTCTCTCTCTCTCTCTCTCTCTCTCTCTCTCTCTCTCTCTCTCTCAATAAATCACCACAACACATCCCTACTGCTACTTGATGAGGTCACTAGGTGTTGTGTTATCGGCTTCTACAATATCATTGAGTTGCACAGCTACTTGAGCTGTTATAAAACAGAATTCAGCATGAGTCAGACAGCTCTTACATTTCTCCAGTGTGTCAGCAAGCTCCTTCTGGTTCATTTTCCTCAGGATGTGCAGTGTGATCTTCAGAGCCCCCTCTCTGGCACTGCTCTCCTGCTTCTCATCTTCAGTGTCCACCACTTCATTATCCTGCTTCTGACACTCAAAGCATTCTGGGAGTTCTGGACTAAGAATACTCTTGAACATCTTCAGCTCGTTCTTCACAAATATCATAATATTCTCTTCAAGCAACTGAAATAAATCAAGTAAATAAGTTAAGCAAGAGATAAATGCTTTCTCATTAACACATTAATGAATGATTGACAGATCAACTTTATTTGAGGTAAACAAAAACAAATGTACATAACAGGACCACATACCCTGAATATGGAGTCCAGGTCTGTTTGATGACTCTGGGAAGACTGACCACTGAGAATCTCTGACTCTGACCTCCCCTGTTCGTTTCTGTTGACAAAACATCCAAGGAGTAAGCACACACACACACACACACACACACACACACACACACACACACACACACACACGCACACACACACACACACACACACACACACACACACACACACACACACACACACACACATACACACACACACAGACACACACGGAGGGAATGTTGTGTTTGTTTAATATTGTTTTAGGACTATGAACATGGACAAAAGGATGAGCCTATGGATTATGAAAACAACAACAATAAATGGGAAAATGGGAGAGGAGAAATGACTAGAGACAGTGTTCTTTAACTCACTGACCATGACCCATGAGTTCTTCTTACCTTTGTTCAGTAGAAAAGTCTCCCTCTCTAAAGTCTATAATTTGACCCTTAGACCAGTCACTCTTCATGGACACACAGCTGGGTACAGGGGAGGCTGGTCTCTCCTGCTTGATTGGTCTTCAACACAACAGAGACAAACATTACATCTCTCATCTACGCTGAGCTCAGATGAGGAAACAAGAATAGTTTCATTCCAAAAAATGTTCAGAAATGTTGGTCAATTATCTGTTATTGTTTAAAGAATTTATGAAAGAGATTGGTGTGTTTTTTCACTATCTAATCAGGGCATGGGGTTGTTCAATGACAGACATGTATCTCTCACTTGTTTAAATTTCAGGAGGACCTTGCACACACCCATTCTCATGAAGGGGGCTGTAGTTTAGTAGGTTGAGAGCTTCAAGTTCCTTGGTGTCCACAACAAACTAACACACAGAAGGGAACATTTTGACATTTGCCGTATGGTTGATGAGAAACTCCATATTGCAAATGTACGGTTCCTTACTAGATGTCCCCGAATGTTTGTAAAATTTGCGGATGGCAATGGGGCCAGATCTTCCGGGATCTTCATCGAACGAAGTCTCTCGGAACTTTGCGACCTTTTGCCACATTTCAGGCTTCAAACATAAAGATATAAAACTGTATTTTTTTGTGAAGAATCAACAACAAGTGGGATACAATCATGAAGTGGAACGACATTTATTGGATATTTCAAACTTTTTAACTTTTTTTAACAAATCAAAAACTGAAAAATTGGGCGTGCAAAATTATTCAGCCCCTTTACTTTCAGTGCAGCAAACTCTCTCCAGAAGTTCAGTGAGGATCTCTGAATGATCCAATGTTGACCTAAATGACTAATGATGATGAATACAATCCACCTGTGTGTAATCAAGTCTCCGCATAAATGCACCTGCACTGTGATAGTCTCAGAGTTCCGTTAAAAGCGCAGAGAGCATCATGAAGAAAGGCACTGTACAATTGGTGATGTTCATAAAAATGTGTTGTTGTTTTTTTCAAAAAAGGTTGCAGATCCAGTTGCAGCGTGTTCATACGAATCTGTTTCGGAGCTCTGCGAGATTTCTGTGATTTTCTGTGATTTTCTGAAATAACACAAACTCATTCAACCCTGTGTAAATCAGTCAGTTCTTAGCATTAAGACTTAAGACTCAAACTTATATAAGAGCCTACCCTAAGGAGGATATGTGTTCACTTTCAGCTTCCTGTGTCAACCGGAAGTACCTTAAAATGGTGTCTTAGTGGCTGTTTCGAAGGGTTAAAAAGGTCAGATCTTTTCAAATCTTCATATGTGTGATTAGGCAACCCAGATTTCCAAGACAAACTCACACACACACAAAGCTAGGACAGAGTGACACAGTTTGGGGCTTAGAGACACACAGAGCCTGCAATAGTTACCTTTGTTTGAACTATTAACTTCTTATGGTGTACCAAACGCGCTAACAAAGTAGCTACTTGGACATAAATAACGGACATTATCGAACAAATCAAGCATTTATTGTGGACCTGGGATTCCTGGGAGTGCATTCTGATGAAGATCATGAAAGGTAAGGGAATATTTATCATGTAATTTCTGGTTTCTGTTGACTCCAATAATGGCGGCTAATTTGATTATTGTTCTGAGCGCCGTTTCAGATTATTGCATGGTTTGCTTTTTCTGTAAAAAAAATTGAAATCTGACACAGCGGTTGCATTAAGGTGAGGTATATCTATGATTCCATGTGTGTAACTTGTGTTATCATCTACATTTATGATACGCATTTCATGTGAATCGATGTGGTTATGCAAAATCACTGGATGTTTTTGGAACTAGTGAACGTAATGTGCCAATGTAAACTCAGATTTCTTAAATATTAACTTTTTCAAACAAAACATACAAAGGTTAGTGATTCATTTTATCTCTATTTGTGCTTTTTGTGACTCCTATCTTTGGCTGGAAAAATGGCTGTGTTTATTCTCTGGCTTGGTGGTGACCTAACATAATAGTTTGTGGTGCTTTTGCTGTAAAGCATATTTGAAATCGGACACTGTGGTGGGATTAACAAAAATATTACCTTTAAAACGGTATAAGATACATGTATGTTTGAGGAATTTTAATTATGAGATATCTGTTGTTTTGCATTCCTTAATGGGATTGCAGCCACAAGAAGTTTAAACAGCTGCCAGACCTAGAGTTCTGAAACTTTAGAAACCTGTTCTAGAGCTCAGGTCGATAGTGCGTGGTGAGTTATGTGGCTTTAGAAGGTTCTCAGACCGAGAAACAGCCTCGTATATTTGCAATAACTTCATTTCATTTTGACCATTACGAAAATGACGACATTTACAAAAGTCTCAGAGTCGCAAGGCTCGGCCCATAGAGATAGACCCCAACGTGTCTCATTCAAGGACCCCGTAGCAACTCCCGGAAAATGTGTATTTTCAACACCAATTAAGGTCGCTGCTCTGGCTCCAAATGACCTATCGGGCCGAAACTTGGGATTTGGGGTCGCCTCAGCTAGGTCTACACATAATGTCAGAGCTGGACCCGCAGCTAGAACGTAACTATGTGTTTTATGTTTATATTATGGTTTAAATAGAAGACGCTGTGCATTTTGGGCCTGCTCTGAAATATGTGATAGTTGGCTTCTAAACGAGTTGGAAAAATTGGGTTTGGTGTCAGATGGTATCAATTATCAGTATCAGTGTCAGAATGATATGTAATTGACTGATGGACTGTGACTTGCTTGGTACATTTGCAATATGTTTAAACAGTGAGGTACCATCACCATAATGAAATTCTGAAATCAACACCAATGAGCGGAGAGGAAGAGAGCGGCCATCCCGAGTTCATCGGGCCTGTCAATTTCACATTCCTGCAGTTTTTTTGAGCATGTCAAATTCATGATGGTAAATGCTCATTGAAACATATTGCAAAAGCACAGTACATTTGCAATATGATTCATCAGTGAAAAAACATCACCAAATGAACATGATGAAATCAACACAACGAGCGTTGGAGAGGAACCACTATCACTGCTATCACCACTACACCCGGCCATATTGCAAATGGGCAGCCGTGCACCTGCTGATTGGAATGTTGGTTACCAGAAGCACATTTTAGGGGGGAGCAAGGGGTATAGACCATCTAGGTTGATTCATGGCTTAACATAGTGCTATATATCATTTTGGCAGTATAAATGCCTTTTGGACATGGTTCACTGACTTTTGGGTTTGTAAACCAACTTCCTATGATCGTACATCGCAAATAGACATAACATTCTGTTTTGAAAAAAAAGGCATTTTTTCAAAATTTTACTCTTGGGTCTTGCCTTGTGTTACATTTGCAATATGAAAAATTACGGTGGAGTGCACTCACTTTATATTGGATTTTTGCAGTGTTACACTTGGCATTTCCATATGGCATTTGCAATCAGTTTTGAATGAAACGACGTCCAATTGGGTGGTATTCTACATTGTGTATATGTTTCGTACGGTGCCAATAACATCCCATTCATTTTTGTCCATTTCAGGGGGGTGTTCCCTTATATGGAGCAAGCACACCAAGAGAGTCATGAAGAGGGCACGGTAAAACCTATTCCCCATCAGGAGAATGAAAAGATTTTTCATAGGTCCTCAGAGCCTCAAAAGGTTCAACAGCTGCACCATCGAGAGCATCCTGACTGGTTGCATCACTGCCTGTTATGGCAGCAGCTCAGCCTCCGACCGCATTGCACTTCAGAAGGTAGTAAGCACGGCACAGTACATCACTGGGACCAAGCTTCCTGCCATCCAGAACCTCTATACCAGGCGGTGTTAGAGGAAAGCCCCAAAAATTGTCAAAGACCCCAGCCACCCTAGTCATAGACTGTTCTCCCTGGTACCGCACAGCAAGTGGTACCGGAGCGCCAAGTCTAAGTCCAAGAGGCTTCTAAACAGCTTCTACCCCCAAGCCATAAGACTCCTGAACATCTAATCAAATAGCTACCCAGACTATTTGCATTGCCCCCCCCCCATACCTTTTACACCGCTGCTACTCTCTGTTATCATCTACGTATAGTCACTTTAATAACTCTACCTACATGTACATGTTACCTCGACTAACCGGTTTCCCCGCACATTGACTCTGTACTGGTACCCCCATGTATATCGTCTTGCTACTGTTATTTTACTGCTACTCTTTAATTTCTTCTTACTTGTATTACTTTTTCTTACTCTTATGTTTTTAACTGCATTGTTGGTTAGGGGCTTGTAAGTAAGAATTTCACAAAAGTGTGAAATGTTTTTTTTTTACTTTGGAGAAAATTAGAGTCTCTGAGCTAAAAAATAGTATATCACGTAGTAATATATATCTGCCTCACTCTCAGAGAAATCAGTAGAACTGCTAGGTTTTATACAGTAATAATATATATCTGCCTCACTCTCAGTGAAATCAGTAGTACTGCTAGGTTTTACACAGTAATAATATATATCTGCCTCACTCTCAGAGAAATCAGTAGTACTGCTAGGTTTTATACAGTAATAATATATATCTGCCTCACTCTCAGAGAAATCAGTAGTACTGCTAGGTTTTACACAGTAATAATATATACCTGTCTCACTCTCAGAGAAATCAGTAGTACTGCTAGGTTTTACACAGTAATAATATATATCTGCCCCACTCTCAGAGAAATCAGTAGTACTGCTAGGTTTTACACAGTAATAATATATATCTGTCTCACTCTCAGTGAAATCAGTAGTACTGCTAGGTTTTACACAGTAATAATATATATCTGTCTCACTCTCAGAGAAATCAGTAGTACTGCTAGGTTTTACACAGTAATAATATATATCTGCCTCACTCTCAGTGAAATCAGTAGTACTGCTAGGTTTTACACAGTAATACTATATATCTGCCTCACCCTCAGAGAAATCAGTAGTACTGCTAGGTTTTACACAGTAATAATATATATCTGTCTCACTCTCAGAGAAATCAGTAGTACTGCTAGGTTTTACACAGTAATAATATATATCTGTCTCACTCTCAGAGAAATCAGTAGTACTGCTAGGTTTTATACAGTCAAATGTGACCGATCGGCTCGAATCGGTCTTGTGTTGCAACATTTGGAATTGTGTTTTTTACATTGGATAAAAGTAGAGACTCAGGGCTAGAGAATGGTATATCATACACTACAGTTGAGGAACAATGGTATATCAGACACTACAGTTGAGGAACAATGGTATATCAGACACTACAGTTGAGGAACAATGGTATATCAGACACTACAGTTGAGGAACAATGGTATATTTTTTTTATTTTTTTTATTTTACCTTTATTTAACCAGGCAAGTCAGTTAAGAACAAATTCTTATTTTCAATGACGGCCTGGGAACAGTGGGTTAACTGCCTGTTCAGGGGCAGAACGACAGATTTGTACCTTGTCAGCTCGGGGGTTTGAACTCACAACCTTCCGGTTACTAGTCCAACGCTCTAACCACTAGGCTACCCTGAACTACCTACCCTACCCATATCAGACACTACAGTTGAGGAACAATGGTATATCAGACACTACAGTTGAGGAACAATGGTATATCAGACACTACAGTTGAGGAACAATGGTATATCAGACACTACAGTTGAGGAACAATGGTATATCAGACACTACAGTTGAGGAACAATGGTATATCAGACACTACAGTTGAGGAACAATGGTATATCAGACACTACAGTTGAGGAACAATGGTATATCAGACACTACAGTTGAGGAACAATGGTATATCAGACACTACAGTTGAGCAACAATGGTATATCAGACACTACAGTTGAGGAACAATGGTATATCAGACACTACAGTTGAGGAACAATGGTATATCAGACACTACAGTTGAGGAACAATGGTATATCAGACACTACAGTTGAGGAACAATGGTATATCAGACACTACAGTTGAGCAACAATGGTATATCAGACACTACAGTTGAGGAACAATGGTATATCAGACACTACAGTTGAGGAACAACGGTATATCAGACACTACAGTTGAGGAACAATGGTATATCAGACACTACAGTTGAGGAACAACGGTATATCAGACACTACAGTTGAGGAACAATGGGAAAGTCATTCTGCTTTAAAATATGATAAACTTGTAACCTCACTTTTGAGAAAATGTCTTTTAAACGTTTTAGTACCTACTGGAGAGCTCTTCTTTGTCTACAGGGCTGTTATTTTGGCAGATAATGTCACCAATCTAAATAAATAGTTAAAAATACATATATTTAACCAAATGTGTGGTGTTTTTGGTTTGTCAGTTTCATTGTTTGTTATGCAGTAAATGGTTATTTTATGGTTGTAAGTGGTAAAATGAACTAGAAAATGTTAAATTTTGCAATTCTGAGTAATAGTAAGGAATTACACATTATTCAGTACTACTGCAGTTGCTAAATAATTCCAATAGATGGCAGCATTAGACCACAAATGACATTTCAGAAGATTAGTTTAGTTTTCTCCCTGGATACACCACCACTCCCCCTCACAGGAAAACTCCTGTGTGCTTCTTTCTGTCCCTTTCCACACTGCTAACACAAGAGGGCTTCTTCCTGTCCCTTTCCACACTGCTAACACAAGAGGGCTTCTTCCTGTCCCTTTCCACACTGCTAACACAAGAGGGCTTCTTCCTGTCCCTTTCCACACTGCTAACACAAGAGGGCTTCTTCCTGTCCCTTTCCACACTGCTAACACAAGAGGAAGGACTGAAAAAGCATTTAACAGATTACTGTGAAGTAATATACTGATGATTCATGTTTATTATTACCTGGTTTTATGCTCATGTTTTGAAATTATACTATAAGATTATCAATAAGCCTGAACATTAATTCAGTCACCTTTGGTCGCGAAAAATGGATTTTCCTTGTACATTCATTGTTAAATTCATCAACCAGCATCGACCTGCTCTGCCTTCTCTCGCTTGTAGTCAACTCAGCCCCGCAATATCACAATATGAGATCTTAAGATGACTTTTTATAATGAATGTATACTGAGGTTGAGGTTCTGACTAGTGATTATTTACCCAGGGTTCAATACCTGCTATAATCAAAAAAAAATAATTTCTATAACAATAATCAATAAGCCTGAATGTTAATTCAGTCACCTCTGGTCGAGAAAAACTTATTTTCCAGCATCGACCTGCTCTGTCTTCTCTCTCTAGTAGTCAAAAAAAAAGCTTGTGTCGTCACTCTGCCTTCTCCAGGGGTATGTCGAGGGAAATTTACTAACCGGGAGGGTTGCATGATGTAATTTATTGGCGGGCTGGAAGACGCACTCTTGTTTTAATATTCTGAGGTTGTTTATTCGCAATATCAGATATTAAGATTATGTTTTATAATGCTGGTATACTGAGGTTGAGTTTCTGACTGGTGAGGTTCTGACTGGTGATAATTGCTACATACAGTGGGGCAAAAAAGTATTTAGTCAGCCACCAATTGTGCAAGTTCTCCCACTTAAAAATATGAGAGAGGCCTGTAATTTCCATCATAGGTACACTTCAACTATGACAGACAAAATGAGAAAAAAAATCCAGAAAATCACATTGTAGGATTTTTAATGAATTTATTTGCAAATGATGGTGGAAAATTAGTATTTGGTCAACTACAAACAATGCAAGATTTCTGTCTCTCACAGACCTGTAACTTCCTCTTTAAGAGGCTCCTCTGTCCTCCACTCGTTACCTGTATTAATGGCACCTGTTTGAACTTGTTATCAGTATAAAAGACACCTGTCCACATCCTCAAGCACGCATGAGGTTGTAAGTAAGAAGAAAAATTCCCAGGACAGAGCTTAATTTCTAGCTAGGGGGCACTATTTTATTTTTGGAAAAATAACGTTCCCAAAGAAAACGGCCTATTTTATCAGGACCAGATGCTAGAATATGCATATAATTGACAGCTTAGGATAGAAAACACTCTAAAGTTTCCAAAACTGTAAAAATATTGTCTGTGAATATAACAGAACTTATATTGCAGGCGAAAGCCTGAGAAAAATCCAATCAGGAAGTGACTCTTATTTTGAAACCTCTGTGTTCCTATGCATCCCTATTGACCATTGGAAGGGATATCAACCAGATTCCTTTTCTGTGGCTTCCCTAAGGTGTCTACGGCCTCTAGACTTAGTTTTAAGCCTTTATTTTGAAGAATGAGCGTAAACGTCCACATTGCGTAAGTGGTCAGTTGTTTGCTCTTAGAGTGATTCAGCAAAACAGAGAGGCAGCCATTTTTCCTCCCGGTCCTAGTGAAAAACCAACTGTCCCGGTTGATATATTATCGAATAGATATTTGAAAAACACCTTGAGGAATGATTATAAAAAATGTTTGCCATGTTTCTGTCGACATTATGGATCTAATTTGGAATTTTTGTTTGCGTTGTCGTGACCGCTATTTCCGGTGGATTCCTGGGCATAACGCATCAAACTAACGGAGGTATTTGGATATAAAAAATATCTTTATGGAACTAACTGAACATTTGCTGTCTAACTGGGAGTCTCGTGAGTGAAAACATCCGATGATCATCAGTTAAACGGTTAATTTGATTGGTTTTCTGATTTTCGTGACCTTACTGATGCTAGCTGGACATAATGCTATGCTAGGCTATCGATAAACTTACACAAACGCTTGTCTTGCTATCGCTGTAAAGCATCATTTCAAAATCTGAGATGACGAAAGGCTCAGCTGTGTTTCGCTATATTTCACTTGTGCTTTCATGAATATGAATATTTTCTAGTAATATTTTTGACTGTTGCGCTATGCTATTCAGCGGTTGCTGATGACAAATACACTGGAACTGGGTAGTTCTAAGAGGGTAATCTAAATGCACTGTCCAATTTACAGTAGCTTTTCCAGTGAAATAATACCATGCTATTGTTTGAGGAGAGTGCATGACTTCGAACATGAACAGTTATTTGAAAACATATTAGACACATTTGGGCAGTCTTGATACAACATTTTTAACACAAATACAATGGTTCATTGGATCAGTATAAAACTTTGCAGATACATGCCATCTATTGAACAAAAAGTAGATTGTATCTGGGCTGGATTATGGCCTTTCTCTGGCATTTAAAAGATGAACGGTTGGTTTTTCTTTATATTATCTTTTACCAGATCTATTGTGTTATTCTGTTCTCCTACATTCCTTTCACATTTCCACAAAGTTCAAAGTTTTTCCTTTCAAATGGTACCAAGAATATGCATATCCTTGCTTCAGGGCCTGAGCTACAGGCAGTTAGATTTGGGTCATTTTAGGCGAAATATTAACCTTTTGTTGATCAGAAATCTAGAGGTTCTTCTCCACTGAAACGAAAAATATATATAACTTTTAGTGATTCCATATATACTGTATTAAGGAAGTGATAGAAGCCTTTTTGGTTCTAGAAGGAACCTTCTGTTCTAAGAGTGTATAATAATAAACACGTTGTTCTTCTGATTATTTAATTATCTACATCATGTTATTTCAAGTTCTCCCTTTGGAGCACAACATCATGTTGTTAAATAATAATCCTAAATTGTGCATGGCTATAAATTGGGCATGGCTATAAATTGGGCATTTGAAGGCATCTAGGGTGTAATAAATTTGGGCGTGGCTATAAATTGGGCGTGGCTTTAAATTGGGCAATTGAAGGTATCTAGGGCGTAATATGTGTTTGATGAAAATGAACATGGAATGCAACGTTGTAGGCAACATTATTGGCAAGGGACTTGATGCCTACCATGTCAAAGCTAGATGTTAAACGGGTGTGAAGAGTGTGTTGATATAACGGTAATAATGTCAAAATTCTGCTGGTAACAACGATCAGAATTGGTTAAAAAGATATGCATTCCATTATATTAGGTAATCATTAAGAGCAGGCAAAGTGGTCGTGTCGTGTGAAAATTCTATCAAATGTCTAACATTGCAACGAGTACAGTCAGGGTGCCGCAGAACCCCTGCAGTACCTCCACAGACCCCGGATTGAGAACCCCTGCAGTACCTCCTCAGACCCCGGATTGAGAGCCCCTGCAGTACCTCCACAGACCCCGGATTGAGAACCCCTGCAGTACCTCTGCAGACCCCAGATTGAGAACCCCTGCAGTACCTCCACAGACCCCGGATTGAGAGCCCCTGCAGTACCTCCACAGACCCCGGATTGAGAACCCCTGCAGTACCTCCACAGACCTCGGATTGAGAACCCCTGCAGTACCTCCACAGACCCCGGATTGAGAACCCCTGCAGTACCTCCACAGACCCCGGATTGAGAACCCCTGCAGTACCTCCACAGACCCCAGATTGAGAACTCCTGATTTAGCACATGCTCTTATCCAGAGTGATTTACAGTAAGTGTTTTCATCTTAATTAAGATAGCTACGTGAGACAACCACATATCACAGTCAAATATACAGGATAGCAACATTCCATTCCAGCTAAACAACTTATATATTATAGTTATAATGTAGTTATAACTTAAGCGTTTTGCAATAAAAAATACAAATAATTTTAAAAATTCAAACTATTAATAAAAAATCTGAGAACAGTAATATTGAAGGCACCCATAAGCAACCATTTCTGATTAAAAACAAATGTGAACATTTTTGGAAATAGCATTTTAAAAGAAACTCTTAATAGTTCAACTCAACAACTCTCATCTCACCTCTTAGCTTTGGTGTCATGTTCCCCAGAGAGACTCATTTTAGTGGCAGGGTCCCCCTCCTCTCTCTCCCCAGAGAGACTCATTTTAGTGGCAGGGTCCCCCTCCTCTCTCTCCCCAGAGAGACTCATTTTAGAGCACTGACCCCTAAACAGAGATCCAGCATGTTGGTTGTGGTTAACAGTAATTCTTGAATGTCAATTGTTATAATTTATTAATGATCTCTTATAAAAAAATTACTAACAGACATATCGAAACAGTCAGGTGATTTAATGCAATCACATGAATATGTAGTTGTGAAATGTCATCTCCATGGTAACTGTCAATAATAATAATATTAATAATAAGTCACTGTTTGTTAAGGTAGTTATAGACAGTACAGCAATAATAATACTAATAATAAGTCACTGTTTGTTAAGGTAGTTATAGACAGTACAGTTCTAGTTCAGTACAGCAACACAAGGCCATGTCTCACACTTATTTTTATTAAATTAAAGTAGGCTATTTATTGTCTTTCAATCTGTTGTTTTCTAAATGTATCTGAGAATACAGACAGAAGTGCTAAAACTGACATGATTGATCTGAGGGGGAAATCATTGATCCATTCAAAGTTTATTTGCAACAAGTAAGATATTTTAAATTATGTAAAGTAGGCTAGGTTATAATGTATAGTAGTGGTTTGTTAGTGATGTGTAGATCGAGGTCTATACCTCAGATATAGCCTACATATCATAGATGACCAGCCTAAAACTGTTCAGGTCAGTTCACATAATGTTATAGTCCTACCAGTAGCAGGACAGAGAATGTACTGTATATAACCTACATATCATAGATGACCAGTCTAAACCTGTTCAGATCAGTTCACAGAGACCATCAGGTTTGTCAGCATGATAAGTGATCATAGCTCAAACCTACTGACTATTGAATGTCTGACATCGACTAACCTTATAATAGTGTGTAGAAAGCCAAGACCAACGAGGGTTTGCCCATCTTTCCTACGTATCAACACATTTATCTGACTTCTAATGTACTGAGAAATATGTGTCACAGTTTCAACAGCCATGTTATAACTGCGTAGGCTACAAACATCCTTTTAATTTCACATGAGGAAATCACATAACTTACAGTCACTGGTGCAGCCGTATGTTTTCTTACAGATGAAGTAGCTTTCATAGACAACTCATTCAACCAGCCTAAACAACAGTAAATACAAGATGTCAAACAGTCAAAGGAGAATCCTGATAGAGCCATATACATTAGAGAGGTATATATATCCTGATAGAGTCATATACATTAGAGAGAGGTATATATATCCTGATAGAGCCATATACATTAGAGAGGTATATATATCCTGATAGAGTCATATACATTAGAGAGGTATATATATCCTGATAGAGTCATATACATTAGAGAGAGGTATATATATCCTGATAGAGTCATATACATTAGAGAGGTATATATATCCTGATAGAGTCATATACATTAGAGAGGTATATATATCCTGATAGAGTCATATACATTAGAGAGAGGTATATATATCCTGATAGAGTCATATACATTAGAGAGAGGTATATATATCCTGATAGAGCCATATACATTAGAGAGAGGTATATACTGTATACCCTGATAGTCATATACATTGGAGAGAGGTATATATATCCTGATAGAGTCATACACATGGAAGACAGGTGTTTTGCTACAGATGTAGGATCTTAATTTGAGACAGTTTACTACAGCAGAAAAATTATGTGGATTATAATTAACATTTTAAAGCGGAAAGTGGAAATGACAAACTTCAGAAGCCTTTTAAAACATCAAATACACTGCAAGTTTTAGTTTTCCTGCAACAGGGTGATCAAATTCAGATCCTACATCTGTACAGAGATTATGTCTTTATCTGAAAAAGGAAGTTTGAGTTATTAGCAATGAAGTCGCAACTGTCAGCTGCTGTAAACCTAAGTGATTGGATGTTATAGACCCCAATCTGAACAGTTTCTTCCCCGTGGTTATAGCCTTTAGCTCTATGCTCAGTCTACCTAGTTCAATATATTGTTGTACGTAAACTTTGTGCAAACTCCACCGCCTGTATTCTGTCTCTTAATGTTTTCTTTCACTAGCAGCACCATGTCACCATGTTAAATAATGTGTACAGATGTAGGATCTTTCCAACTCTGAGGACATGTCATTGTGATGTCATTTATTACATTTCAACCTGTTGATAAAGGCAACTAGAAGGCTGAACCCAGAAGACAACTCTAAATCAACACTTACTGACATTATCCTAAAATCCTTTCACTCGTATTATTGTGTCTCTTTGTTCAACGAATGTCGGGCAGCCTGTGCTGTTAATATAGTTGAAAACAGCAGGCAGGGAGGTCAACACCCTACAGGCAGCCTGTGCTGTTAATATAGTTGAAAACAGCAGGCAAGGAGGTCAACACCCTACAGGCAGCCTGTGCTGTTAATATAGTTGAAAACAGCAGGCAAGGAGGTCAACACCCTACGGGCAGCCTGTGCTGTTAATATAGTTGAAAACAGCAGGCAAGGAGGTCAACACCCTACAGGCAGCCTGTGCTGTTAATATAGTTGAAAACAGCAGGCAAGGAGGTCAACACCCTACGGGCAGCCTGTGCTGTTAATATAGTTGAAAACAGCAGGCAAGGAGGTCAACACCCTACAGGCAGCCTGTGCTGTTAATATAGTTGAAAACAGCAGGCAGGGAGGTCAACACCCTACAGGCAGCCTGTGCTGTTAATATAGTTGAAAACAGCAGGCAGGGAGGTCAACACCCTACAGGCAGCCTGTGCTGTTAATATAGTTGAAAACAGTGGGCAGGGAGGTCAACACCCTACAGGCAGCCTGTGCTGTTAATATAGTTGAAAACAGCAGGCAGGGAGGTCAACACCCTACGGGCAGCCTGTGCTGTTAATATAGTTGAAAACAGCAGGCAGGGAGGTCAACACCCTACAGGCAGGGAGGTCAACACCCTACAGGCAGCCTGTGCTGTTAATATAGTTGAAAACAGCAGGCAGGGAGGTCAACACCCTACGGGCAGCCTGTGCTGTTAATATAGTTGAAAACAGCAGGCAGGGAGGTCAACACCCTACGGGCAGCCTGTGCTGTTAATATAGTTGAAAACAGCAGGCAGGGAGGTCAACACCCTACAGGCAGCCTGTGCTGTTAATATAGTTGAAAACAGCAGGCAGGGAGGTCAACACCCTACGGGCAGCCTGTGCTGTTAATATAGTTGAAAACAGCAGGCAGGGAGGTCAACACCCTACAGGCAGGGAGGTCAACACCCTACAGGCAGCCTGTGCTGTTAATATAGTTGAAAACAGCAGGCAGGGAGGTCAACACCCTACGGGCAGCCTGTGCTGTTAATATAGTTGAAAACAGCAGGCAGGGAGGTCAACACCCTACAGGCAGCCTGTGCTGTTAATATAGTTGAAAACAGCAGGCAGGGAGGTCAACACCCTACAGGCAGCCTGTGCTGTTAATATAGTTGAAAACAGCAGGCAGGGAGGTCAACACCCTACAGGCAGGCTGTGCTGTTAATATAGTTGAAAACAGCAGGCAGGGAGGTCAACACCCTACGGGCAGCCTGTGCTGTTAATATAGTTGAAAACAGCAGGCAGGGAGGTCAACACCCTACAGGCAGGGAGGTCAACACCCTACAGGCAGCCTGTGCTGTTAATATAGTTGAAAACAGCAGGCAGGGAGGTCAACACCCTACGGGCAGGGAGGTCAACACCCTACAGGCAGCCTGTGCTGTTAATATAGTTGAAAACAGCAGGCAGGGAGGTCAACACCCTACAGGCAGCCTGTGCTGTTAATATAGTTGAAAACAGCAGGCAGGGAGGTCAACACCCTACAGGCAGCCTGTGCTGTTAATATAGTTGAAAACAGCAGGCAGGGAGGTCAACACCCTACAGGCAGCCTGTGCTGTTAATATAGTTGAAAACAGCAGGCAGGGAGGTCAACACCCTACGGGCAGCCTGTGCTGTTAATATAGTTGAAAACAGCAGGCAGGGAGGTCAACACCCTACAGGCAGCCTGTTCTGTTAATATAGTTGAAAACAGCAGGCAGGGAGGTCAACACCCTACAGGCAGCCTGTGCTGTTAATATAGTTGAAAACAGCTGGCAGGGAGGTCAACACCCTACGTATTGCACCAATAGGGTTAACCCACATGGTGGGAATTGTTACCTGGCTCACACAAAAGCATGTCTCAGACACCAATGTAACAATCAGCAGGGCAGGGAAGCGAACCCAGGTTGCATGTGTTAAAGGCCAACAACCTACGCATCGCACCATTGGCATCAATTGGGTTACTTGGTTGGAATTGTGACGTGGCTCATATAGTGAGGAACACTACACTATAGAGGAACTGTGATACAATTACATTATCATATGAAATGTAGAGGATCACTACACTATAGAGGAACTATGATACAATTACATTATCATATGAAATGTAGAGGATCACTACACTATAGAGGAACTATGATACAATTACAGTAGAGGATCACTACACTATAGAGGAACTATGATATAATTACATTATCATATGAAATGTAGAGGATCACAACACTATAGAGGAACTATGATACAATTACATTATCATATGAAATGTAGAGGATCACTACACTATAGAGGAAATATGATACAATTACATTATCATATGAAATGTAGAGGAACTATGGTACAATTACATTATCATATGAAATGTAGAGGATCACTACACTATAGAGGACCTATGATACAATCACATTATCATATGAAATGTAGAGGATCACTACACTATAGAGGAACTATGATATAATTACATTATCATATGAAATGTAGAGGATCACTACACTATAGAGGAACTATAGAGGATCTATGATATAATTACATTATCATATGAAATGTTAAATGTAGAACTATAATATATGAATGTTGATATATTGAATTTGACTTGACCACGTCCAGTCAGCTCCATGTTGTGTGATTAAACTGACACCAACCTGTCTCAGTAGAAGTAGACTGTTAGGAGTGTTATACTGTCATTCACTATACTAACATTACACCAGACATTTAATGTCTCTACTGTTAGGAGTGTTATACTGTCATTCACTATACTAACATTACACCAGACATTTAATGTATCTACTGTTAGGAGTGTTATACTGTCATTCACTATACTAACATTACACTATACATTTAATGTCTCTACTGTTAGGAGTGTTATACTGTCATTCACTATACTAACATTACACCATACATTTAATGTCGCTACTGTTAGGAGTGTTATACTGTCATTCACTATACTAACATTACACCATACATTTAATGTCTCTACTGTTAGGAGTGTTATACTGTCATTCACTATACTAACATTACACCAGACATTTAATGTCTCTACTGTTAGGAGTGTTTTACTGTCATTCTCTATACTAACATTACACCAGACATTTAATGTCTCTACTGTTAGGAGTGTTTTACTGTCATTCACTATACTAACATTACACCAGACATTTAATGTGTCTACTGTTAGGAGTGTTATACTGTCATTCACTATACTAACATTACACCATACATTTAATGTATCTACTGTTAGGAGTGTTATACTTCACTATACTAACATTACACCAGACATTTAATGTCTCTACTGTTAGGAGTGTTATACTGTCATTCACTATACTAACATTACACCAGACATTTAATGTCACACCCTGACCATAGTTTACTTTGTATATTTCTATGTTGTGGTTGGTCAGGGTGTGATCTGAGTGGGCATTCTATGTTTCATGTCTAGTTTGTCTAGTTCTATGTTCGGCCTGATATGGTTCTCAATCAGAGGCAGGTGTTCGTCATTGTCTCTGATTGGGAACCATATTTAGGTAGCCTGGGTTTCACTGTGTGTTTGTGGGTGATTGTTCCTGTTTTTGTGTTTGCACCAGACAGGGCTGTTTTGAGTTCTCACGTTTCTTGTTTTTTCGTTAGTTTGTTCATGTATAGTGTCGTCAATAAATTACAATGAACAACCACCACGCTGCGCTTTGGTCCGCCTCTACTTCACAAGAAGAGAATCGTTACAGAATCACCCACCACAACAGGACCAAGCGGTGTGGTAATGGGCAAAGGAAAAAGCAGCAGCAGGAGCAGCGCGAGGAGGTATGGACATGGGAGGACGAATTAGACGGTAAAGGACCTTGGGCTCAGCCAGGAGAGTATCGCCGCCCCAAGGAAGAACGGGAGGCGGCGAAAGCGGAGAGGCGCTGGTATGAGGAGGCAGCGCGGCGTCGTGGATGGAAGCCCGGGAGTCAGCCCCAAAAATTTCTTGGGGGGGGGCTAACAGGGAGTATGGCTACGCCAGGTAGGAGACCTGAGCCAACTTCCTGTGGTTACCGGTGGGCTAGAGAGACCGGGCAGGCACCGTGTTATGCTGTGGAGCGCACGGTGTCCCCAGTGCGGGTGCACAGCCCGGTGCGGTACATTCCAGCTCCGCGTATCGGCCGGGCTAGAGTGGGCATCGAGCCAAGTGCCATGAAGCCGGCTCTACGCATCTGGTCTCCAGTGCGTCTCCTTGGGCCGGCTTACATGGCACCAGCCTTGCGCACGGTGTCCCCGGTTCGCCTGCATAGCCCAGTGCGGGCTATTCCACCTCGCCGCACTGGCAGGGCGACCGGGACCATTCAACCGGGTAAGGTTGGGCAGGCTCGGTGCTCAAGAGCTCCAGTGCGCCTGCATGGCCCGGTCTATCCGTCACCACCTCCACACCCCAGCCCTCCGGTGGCAGCTCCCCGTACCAGGCTGTCTCTCCGGCCCATCCGTCCAGAGCCTTCCTCCTCTCCAGCGCTGCCGGAGTCTCCCGCCTCTCCGGCGCTACCAGAGCCTTCCTCCTCTCCAGCGCTGCCGGAGTCTCCCGTCTGTCCGGCGCCTCTGCCGGAGTCTCCCGTCTGTCCGGCGCCTCTGCCGGAGTCTCCCGTCTGTCCGGCGCCTCTGCCGGAGTCTCCCGTCTGTCCGGCGCCTCTGCCGGAGTCTCCCGTCTGTCCGGCGCCTCTGCCGGAGCCTCCCGCCTGTCCGGCGCCTCTGCCGGAGCCTCCCGCCTGTCCGGCGCCTCTGCCGGAGCCTCCCGCCTGTCCGGCGCCTCTGCCGGAGCCTCCCGCCTGTCCGGCGCCTCTGCCGGAGCCTCCCGCCTGTCCGGCGCCTCTGCCGGAGCCTCCCGCCTGTCCGGCGCCTCTGCCGGAGCCTCCCGCCTGTCCGGCGCCTCTGCCGGAGCCTCCCGCCTGTCCGGCGCCTCTGCCGGAGCCTCCCGCCTGTCCGGCGCCTCTGCCGGAGCCTCCCGCCTGTCCGGCGCCTCTGCCGGAGCCTCCCGCCTGTCCGGCGCCTCTGCCGGAGCCTCCCGCCTGTCCGGCGCCTCTGCCGGAGCTTCCCGTCTGCCCGGCGCCTCTGCCGGAGCTTCCCGTCTGCCCGGCGCCTCTGCCGGAGCTTCCCGTCTGCCCGGCGCCATCGGAGCTTCCCGTCTGCCCGGCGCCATCGGAGCTTCCCGTCTGCCCGGCGCCGCCAGCGCCGCCCGTCTGCCCAGCGCCGCCCGTCTGCCCAGCGCCGCCAGCGCCGCCCGTCTGCCCAGCGCCGCCCGTCTGCCCAGCGCCGCCAGCGCCGCCCGTCTGCCCAGCGCCGCCAGCGCCGCCCGTCTGCCCAGCGCCGCCCGTCTGCCAGGAGCCGCCAGTGCCGCCCGTCTGCCAGGGGCCGCCAGTGCCGCCCGTCAGCCAGGGGCCGCCAGTGCCGCCAGTCAGCCAGGGGCCGCCAGTGCCGCCAGTCAGCCCAGCGCCAGCGCCGCCAGTCAACCAGGGGCCGCCAGTGCCGCCAGTCAGCCAGGGGCCGCCAGTCAGCCAGGGGCCGCCAGTGCCGCCAGTCAGCCAGGGGCCGCTAGAGCCCCTCCGCCCGGAGCAGCTGTCCCTCTGTCCCGAGCAGCTGTCCCTCTGTCCCGAGCAGCTGTCCCTCTGTCCCGAGCTGTCTCTTAGGAGGGTCACCTATCTAGGGACGCTAAGGAGGTGGACAAAGACTATTATGGAGTGGGGTCCACGTCCAGCGCCAGAGCCGCCTCCGCGGACAGATGCCCACCCAGACCCTCCCCTATAGGTTCAGGTTTTGCGGCCGGAGTCCGCACCTTGGGGGGGGGGTACTGTCACACCCTGACCATAGTTTACTTTGTATATTTCTATGTTGTGGTTGGTCAGGGTGTGATCTGAGTGGGCATTCTATGTTTCATGTCTAGTTTGTCTAGTTCTATGTTCGGCCTGATATGGTTCTCAATCAGAGGCAGGTGTTCGTCATTGTCTCTGATTGGGAACCATATTTAGGTAGCCTGGGTTTCACTGTGTTTGTGGGTGATTGTTCCTGTTTTTGTGTTTGCACCAGACAGGGCTGTTTTGAGTTCTCACGTTTCTTGTTTTTTCGTTAGTTTGTTCATGTATAGTGTCGTCAATAAATTACAATGAACAACCACCACGCTGCGCTTTGGTCCGCCTCTACTTCACAAGTAGAGAATCGTTACATTTAATGTGTCTACTGTTAGGAGTGTTATACTGTCATTCACTATACTAACATTACACCATACATTTAATGTCTCTACTGTTAGGAGTGTTATACTTCACTATACTAACATTACACCAGACATTTAATGTCTCTACTGTTAGGAGTGTTTTACTGTCATTCACTATACTAACATTACACCAGACATTTAATGTCTCTACTGTTAGGAGTGTTATACTTCACTATACTAACATTACAC
Source organism: Oncorhynchus mykiss (assembly GCF_013265735.2). Taxonomy (NCBI): domain Eukaryota; kingdom Metazoa; phylum Chordata; class Actinopteri; order Salmoniformes; family Salmonidae; genus Oncorhynchus; species Oncorhynchus mykiss. Next base: position 101,279,787 of record NC_048576.1, read on the forward strand.
CAGACATTTAATGTCTCTACTTTTAGGAGTGTTATACTGTCATTCACTATACTAACATTACACCAGACATTTAATGTATCTACTGTTAGGAGTGTTATACTGTCATTCACTATACTAACATTACACCATACATTTAATGTATCTACTGTTAGGAGTGTTATACTGTCATTCACTATACTAACATTACAACAGACATTTAATGTCTCTACTGTTAGGAGTGTTATACTGTCATTCACTATACTAACATTACACCAGACATTTAATGTATCTACTGTTAGGAGTGTTATACTGTCATTCACTATACTAACATTACACCATACATTTAATGTATCTACTGTTAGGAGTGTTATACTGTCATTCACTATACTAACATTACACCAGACATTTAATGTCTCTACTGTTAGGAGTGTTATACTTCACTATACTAACATTACACCAGACATTTAATGTCTCTACTGTTAGGAGTGTTATACTGTCATTCACTATACTAACATTACACCAGACATTTAATGTCTCTACTGTTAGGAGTGTTATACTGTCATTCACTATACTAACATTACACCATACATTTAATGTCTCTACTGTTAGGAGTGTTATACTGTCATTCACTATACTAACATTACACCATACATTTAATGTATCTACTGTTAGGAGTGTTATACTGTCATTCACTATACTAACATTACACCAGACATTTAATGTCTCTACTGTTAGGAGTGTTATACTGTCATTCACTATACTAACATTACACCAGACATTTAATGTCTCTACTGTTAGGAGTGTTATACTGTCATTCACTATACTAACATTACACCATACATTTAATGTCTCTACTGTTAGGAGTGTTATACTGTCATTCACTATACTAACATTACACCATACATTTAATGTATCTACTGTTAGGAGTGTTAAACTTCACTATACTAACATTACACCAGACATTTAATGTCTCTACTGTTAGGAGTGTTATACTGTCATTCACTATACTAACATTACACCATACATTTAATGTATCTACTGTTAGGAGTGTTATACTTCACTATACTAACATTACACCATACATTTAATGTCTCTACACACTTTACAATAATCCCTGGCAGGATTCTCACCTTGTAGCCTGAATTCACAACCAGAACATGTCAAGACATTGAGATATTTTCTGTTGTGTTCTGTATATTCTGATGGATGAGGCCTGAGCTGGAATGTGAAGCTATCTGAAGTTGGCTATTTTTAGAAAACCAGTATATCTAGCTAGCATCATAGTTTACCCCTCAGGCTACAATCAGGTTTCAGCATCAGGCAGGTATCAACATGCCGAGTCATAGGCAACAACCTGGGTTGTATTCATTAGTTTTCTCCACAGCCAACAGTTTTAAAATGTTGCATAAAACATAAACAGTTCTCTAAAAGCTGTACAACGTGACCTAAACGGTTTCTGTTGCCAAATGTTTTGCTACGGTTGGCACTAATGAATACACACAACCTGTTTTGAGGAAGTGTAAGTTGTTGTTAGTCTCTCCACAATATTTATTTGTCTCTTTCACACAAAATACCTCCCTGAGTAAAAAGCATTAACAGTAGATTAGAACAAGAAAATGTTTGTTTGTTGCTTGTTGTGTTTTAAGCCTGTTTTGAGAAGACAAGTCTATAGACCTATGAAACAGTAGGAGATCACCCTGGTCTATAGACCTATGATACAGTAGGAGATCACCCTGGTCTATAGACCTATGATACAGTAGGAGATCACCCTGGTCTATAGACCTATGATACAGTAGGAGATCACCCTGGTCTATAGACCTATGATACAGTAGGAGATCACCCTGGTCTATAGACCTATGATACAGTAGGAGATCACCCTGGTCTATAGACCTATGATACAGTAGGAGATCACCCTGGTCTATAGACCTATGATACACTCTTAGAATAAAGGGTTCCAAACAGGTCCTCCGTCTGTCCCCATAGGAGACGCTTTTGGGTTCCAGGTAGAACCCTCTGTGGTTAGTACCAAAAAGGGTTCTACAAAGGGTTCTCCTATGGGGACAGACAAAGAACCCTTTCAGATTCTAGATAGTGTAGGAGTGATCACCTTGGGACACACAGATGGGCACAGAACAAATTCATCTAATTTATATTGAAAACATTTTAAGGAGAGTAGGACTATTATAATACTGTCCACCAGAAATATCATCAACTATATGAATACACATAACAATATCATCAACTATATGAATACACATAACAATATCATCAACTATATGAATACACATAACAATATCATCAACTATATTAATACACATAACAATATAATCAACTATATGAATATACATAACAATATCATCAACTATATGAATACACATAACACTATCATCAACTATATGAATACACATAACAATATCATCAACTATATGAATACACATAACAATATCATCAACTATATGAATACACATAACAATATCATCAACTATATGAATATACATAACAATCGTCGTCTTACCTTTTATTTCTCAATAGAAACAGAGTCTGGATGATCATCAGGTCGTCAAAAGTTAGTTTCATTTGCTCTGCTCATTTACATATCAGGTTCTGCCTGTTTTCTCTCCCACTCACTCTCTCTTTATAGCTCTTACAATGTGTCTTGGCATACAATCTACAACTGTCTGGAACTCTATTCTTCTGTCTCTCCCCATCACTTTCTCTGTGTCCTCTGTTGCTGTCTCTGTGTCTTGTCTGGTGTCTCCATCATATCCTATTCTGTTGCTGTCTCTGTGTCTTGTCTGGTGTCTCTCCATCACATCCTATTATTCTGTTGCTGTCTCTGTGTCTTGTCTGGTGTCTCTCTCCATCATATCCTATTCTTCTGTTGCTGTCTCTGTGTCTTGTTTGGTGTCTCTCTCCGTCATATCCTATTCTTCTGTTGCTGTCTCTGTGTCTTGTCTGGTGTCTCTCTCCGTCATATCCTATTCTTCTGTTGCTGTCTCTGTGTCTTGTCTGGTGTCTCCATCATATCCTATTCTTCTGTTGCTGTCTCTGTGTCTTGTTTGGTGTCTCTCTCCGTCATATCCTATTCTTCTGTTGCTGTCTCTGTGTCTTGTCTGGTGTCTCTCTCCGTCATATCCTATTGCTCTGTTGCTGTCTCTGTGTATTCTCTGTGTCTCTCTCCATCACCAGAAAATGTTGAGGTTTAGGCATACTATAATACAACATTCACAACATGACAACACAACTACATAACACTATTAAATACAGTTGAGGGTTACTACAATACAACATGACAACACAACTACATAACACTATTAAATACAGTTGAGGGTTACTACAATACAACATTCACAACACAACTACATAACACCATTAAATACAGTTGAGGGTTACTACAATACAACATTCACAACACAACTACACAACACCATTAAATACAGTTGAGGGTTACTACAATACAACATGACAACACAACTACATAACACCATTAAATACAGTTGAGGGTTACTACAATACAACATGACAACACAACTACATAACACCATTAAATACAGTTGAGGGTTACTACAATACAACATGACAACATGACAACACAACTACATAACACCATTAAATACAGTTGAGGGTTACTACAATACAACATGACAACACAACTACATAACACCATTAAATACAGTTGAGGGTTACTACAATACAACATGACAACACAACTACATAACACCATTAAATACAGTTGAGGGTTACTACAATACAACATGACAACACAACTACATAACACCATTAACTACAGTTGAGGGTTACTACAATACAACATGACAACACAACTACACAACACCATTAAATACAGTTGAGGGTTACTACAATACAACATGACAACACAGCTACATAACACCATTAAATACAGTTGAGGGTTACTACAATACAACATGACAACACAACTACATAACACCATTAAATACAGTTGAGGGTTACTACAATACAACATGACAACACAGCTACATAACACCATTAAATACAGTTGAGGGTTACTACAATACAACATGACAACACAACTACATAACACCATTAAATACAGTTGAGGGTTACTACAATACAACATGACAACACAGCTACATAACACCATTAAATACAGTTGAGGGTTACTACAATACAACATGACAACACAACTACATAACACCATTAAATACAGTTGAGGGTTACTACAATACAACATGACAACACAACTACATAACACCATTAAATACAGTTGAGGGTTACTACAATACAACATGACAACATGACAACACAACTACATAACACCATTAACTACAGTTGAGGGTTACTACAATACAACATGACAACACAACTACACAACACTATTAAATACAGTTGAGGGTTACTACAATACAACATGACAACACAACTACATAACACCATTAAATACAGTTGAGGGTTACTACAATACAACATGACAACATGACAACACAACTACATAACACTATTAAATACAGTTGAGGGTTACTACAATACAACATGACAACATGACAACACAACTACATAACACTATTAACTACAGTTGAGGGTTCCTACAATACAACATGACAACACAACTACATAACACCATTAAATACAGTTGAGGGTTACTACAATACAACACAACTACATAACACCATTAAATACAGTTGAGGGTTACTACAATACAACATGACAACATGACAACACAACTATATAACACCATTAAATACAGTTGAGGGTTACTACAATACAACATGACAACACAACTACATAACACCATTAAATACAGTTGAGGGTTACTACAATACAACATGACAACACAACTACATAACACCATTAAATACAGTTGAGGGTTACTACAATACAACATGACAACACAACTACATAACACCATTAAATACAGTTGAGGGTTACTACAATACAACATGACAACACAACTACATAACACCATTAAATACAGTTGAGGGTTACTACAATACAACATTCACAACATGACAACACAACTATATAACACCATTAAATACAGTTGAGGGTTACTACAATACAACATGACAACACAACTACATAACACCATTAAATACAGTTGAGGGTTACTACAATACAACATGACAACACAACTACATAACACCATTAAATACAGTTGAGGGTTACTACAATACAACATGACAACACAACTACATAACACCATTAAATACAGTTGAGGGTTACTACCATACAACATGACAACACAACTACATAACACCATTAAATACAGTTGAGGGTTACTACAATACAACATGACAACACAACTACATAACACCATTAAATACAGTTGAGGGTTACTACAATACAACATGACAACATGACAACACAACTACATAACACCATTAAATACAGTTGAGGGTTACTACAATACAACATGACAACACAACTACATAACACCATTAAATACAGTTGAGGGTTACTACAATACAACATGACAACACAACTACATAACACCATTAAATACAGTTGAGGGTTACTACAATACAACATGACAACACAACTACACAACACCATTAAATACAGTTGAGGGTTACTACAATACAACATGACAACACAACTACACAACACCATTAAATACAGTTGAGGGTTACTACAATACAACATGACAACACAACTACATAACACCATTAAATACAGTTGAGGGTTACTACAATACAACATGACAACACAACTACATAACACCATTAAATACAGTTGAGGGTTCCTACAATACAACATGACAACACAACTACATAACACCATTAAATACAGTTGAGGGTTACTACAATACAACATGACAACACAACTACATAACACCATTAAATACAGTTGAGGGTTACTACAATACAACATGACAACACAACTACATAACACCATTAAATACAGTTGAGGGTTACTACAATACAACATGACAACATGACAACACAACTACATAACACCATTAAATACAGTTGAGGGTTACTACAATACAACATGACAACACAACTACATAACACCATTGAATACAGTTGAGGGTTACTACAATACAACATTCACAACATGACAACACAACTACATAACACCATTAAATACAGTTGAGGGTTACTACAATACAACATGACAACACAACTACATAACACCATTAAATACAGTTGAGGGTTACTACAATACAACATGACAACACAACTACATAACACCATTAAATACAGTTGAGGCCTACTACAATACAACATGACAACACAACTACATAACACCATTAAATACAGTTGAGGGTTACTACAATACAACATGACAACACAACTACATAACACCATTAACTACAGTTGAGGGTTCCTACAATATAACATGACAACACAACCACATAACACCATTAAATACAGTTGAGGGTTACTACTATACAACATGACAACATGACAACACAACTACATAAATGCAGTTGGAATGTAGTTAGAACTCTCCAACTGTTTCCATCAAACAGAAAAACAACAATAAATCTGGATCAACACATTTAGATTTCTAGATGCTGCACTTTGCTGTTTCATTACCCAGACAGCTGTTTAAGGTCAGACCAAGGCAGAGTGTAGTATCAATACTTAGGGGTCATAGGTCATACCAAGGCAGAGTGTAGTATCAGTACTTAGAGGACATAAGTCAGATCAGTGGTCATGGCTGATATGCATGGACTAGGAAACAAACTTTCAAGCCATTTTTCTCAGATTCACTATTTGTGTAGCTGCTGTTTGTCTCTGTAGGACAGTAGTTCAGGTGACTGTTTGTTTTTGTAGGACAGTAGTTCAGGTGGCTGTTTGTCTTTGTAGAACAGTAGTTCAGGTGGCTGTTTGTTTTTGTAGGAAAGTAGTTCAGGTGGCTGTTTGTGTAGATGCTGTTTGTCTCTGTAGGACAGTAGTTCAATTGGCTGTTTGTCTTTGTAGGACAGTAGTTCAGGTGGCTGATTGTGTAGATGCTGTTTGTCTTTGTAGGACAGTAGTTCAGGTGGCTGTTTGTTTTTGTAGGACAGTAGTTCAGGTGGCTGTTTGTTTTTGTAGGACAGTAGTTCAGGTGGCTGTTTGTTTTTGTAGGACAGTAGTTCAGGTGGCTGTTTGTTTTTGTAGGATAGTAGTTCAGGTGGCTGTTTGTGTAGATGCTGTTTGTCTTTGTAGGACAGTAGTTCAGGTGGCTGTTTGTTTTTGTAGGACAGTAGTTCAGGTGGCTGTTTGTCTTTGTAGGACAGTAGTTCAGGTGGCTGTTTGTGTAGATGCTGTTTGTCTTTGTAGGACAGTAGTTCAGGTGGCTGTTTTTGTAGATGCTGTTTGTCTCTGTAGGACAGTAGTTCAATTGGCTGTTTGTCTTTGTAGGACAGTAGTTCAGGTGGCTGTTTGTGTAGATGCTGTTTGTCTCTGTAGGACAGTAGTTCAGGTGGCTGTTTGTCTCTGTAGGACAGTAGTTCAGGTGGCTGTTTGTCTTTGTAGGACAGTAGTTCAGGTGGCTGTTTGTCATTGTAGGACAGTAGTTCAGGTGGCTGTTTGTCTTTGTAGGACAGTAGTTCAGGTGGCTATTTGTGTAGATGCTGTTTGTCTCTGTAGGACAGTAGTTCAGGTGGCTGTTTGTGTAGATGCTGTTTGTCTTTGTAGGACAGTAGTTCAGGTGGCTGTTTGTCTCTGTAGGACAGTAGTTCAGGTGGCTGTTTGTCTCTGTAGGACAGTAGTTCAGGTGGCTGTTTGTGTAGATGCTGTTTGTCTTTGTAGGACAGTAGTTCAGGTGGCTGTTTGTCTTTGTAGGACAGTAGTTCAGGTGGCTGTTTGTGTAGATGCTGTTTGTAGGACAGTAGTTCAGGTGGCTGTTTGTCTCTGTAGGACAGTAGTTCAGGTGGCTGTTTGTCTTTGTAGGACAGTAGTTCAGGTGGCTGTTTGTCTTTGTAGGACAGTAGTTCAGGTGGCTGTTTGTGTAGATGCTGTTTGTCTTTGTAGGACAGTAGTTCAGGTGGCTGTTTGTCTTTGTAGGACAGTAGTTCAGGAGGCTGTTTGTGTAGATGCTGTTTGTCTTTGTAGGACAGTAGTTCAGGTGACTGATTGTCTTTGTAGGACAGTAGTTCAGGTGGCTGTTTGTCTTTGTAGGACAGTAGTTCAGGTGGCTGTTTGTCTCTGTAGGACAGTAGTTCAGGTGGCTGTTTGTGTAGATGCTGTTTGTCTTTGTAGGACAGTAGTTCAGGTGGCTGTTTGTCTCTGTAGGACAGTAGTTCAGGTGGCTGTTTGTGTAGATGCTGTTTGTCTTTGTAGGACAGTAGTTCAGGTGGCTGTTTGTCTTTGTAGAACAGTAGTTCAGGTGGCTGTTTGTCTTTGTAGGACAGTAGTTCAGGTGGCTGTTTGTGTAGATGCTGTTTGTCTCTGTAGGACAGTAGTTCAGGTGGCTGTTTGTCTTTGTAGGACAGTAGTTCAGGTGGCTGTTTGTGTAGATGCTGTTTGTCTTTGTAGGACAGTAGTTCAGGTGGCTGTTTGTGTAGATGCTGTTTGTCTTTGTAGGACAGTAGTTCAGGTGGCTTCCCTTGCAGTTTAGTCTACCTCCTGTCTATCCTATCGTCATGGTTAAACCTTCCTGAAAGCAATGACACCATACTTTGCTGAAACCTGTTCTGCCAGTTCATTTCATGTCCTTAAAGACTAGAATGTTCCAATGTGGTTACCCAAAGAGATGACAAGATAGTTCACACATTCCTCCTCCAGGGTTACTGTCAAACAGATATGTGACATTTCTGGTTGGTCCATAACATGAGGATGTTTTTCTGCAGTGAGAATGTAATGCAAGTCAAGGTGTCATTGGATGAATGTCAAAAAGGTTTATGACCAACATTGTCAAACTTAATGTTGTAATTGAGAAAGAATTGTAATGTTTTATTGACACATGCAGTGAAAAGTGTTGTTTTACAGGGTCAACCATAGTAGTACAGTTCTCCGATAGCAAGATAGGGTTAAGTGCCTTGCTTAACGGCACATAGACAGATTTTCACCTTGACAGCTTGGGTATTCGAACCAGTGACCTTTCGGTTACTGGCCCAACCCTCTAATCGCAAGCAAGTTCATATTTGTCCCCACCAGTTTGATTATTAGAATGTGATAAAAAAGGAAGCAACGGTGTGCTTTAGGACCATGTGGACACCTCCTAGTGGTGGGGTTGTTAGGAGTGTTAATCAGAACATGTGGACACCTGCTAGTGGTGGGGTTGTTAGGAGTGTTTATCGGACCATGAGGACACCTCCTAGTGGTGGGGTTGTTAGGAGTGTTAATCAGACCATGTGGACACCTCCTAGTGGTGGGGTTGTTAGGAGTGTTAATCAGACCATGTGGACACCTCCTAGTGGTGGGGTTGTTAGGAGTGTTCATCAGACCATGTGGACACCTCCTAGTGGTCTGGTTGTTAGGAGTGTTTATCAGACCATGTGGACACCTCCTAGTGGTCTGGTTGTTAGGAGTGTTCATCAGACCATGTGGACACCTCCTAGTGGTGAGGTTGTTAGGAGTGTTTATCAGACCATGTGGACACCTCCTAGTGGTGGGGTTGTTAGGAGTGTTTATCAGACCATGTGGACACCTCCTAGTGGTGGGGTTGTTAGGAGTGTTTATCAGACCATGTGGACACCTCCTAGTGGTCTGGTTGTTAGGAGTGTTTATCAGACCATGTGGACACCTCCTAGTGGTGGGGTTGTTAGGAGTGTTTATCAGAACATGTGGACACCTCCTAGTGGTCTGGTTGTTAGGAGTGTTTATCAGACCATGTGGACACCTCCTAGTGGTGGGGTTGTTAGGAGTGTTTATCAGACCATGTGGACACCTCCTAGTGGTGGGGTTGTTAGGAGTGTTTATCAGACCATGTGGACACCTCCTAGTGGTCTGGTTGTTAGGAGTGTTTATCAGACCATGTGGACACCTCCTAGTGGTGGGGTTGTTAGGAGTGTTTATCAGACCATGTGGACACCTCCTAGTGGTGGGGTTGTTAGGAGTGTTTATCAGACCATGTGGACACCTCCTAGTGGTGGGGTTGTTAGGAGTGTTTATCAGACCATGTGGACACCTCCTAGTGGTGGGGTTGTTAGGAGTGTTTATCAGACCATGTAGACACCTCCTAGTGGTGGGGTTGTTAGGAGTGTTTATCAGACCATGTGGACACCTCCTAGTGGTGGGGTTGTTAGGAGTGTTTATCAGACCATGTGGACACCTCCTAGTGGTGGGGTTGTTAGGAGTGTTTATCAGACCATGTGGACACGTCCTAGTGGTCTGGTTGTTAGGAGTGTTTATCAGACCATGTGGACACCTCCTAGTGGTCGGGTCATTAGGCGTTTTAATCAGACCATGTGGACACCTCCTAGTGGTCTGGTTGTTAGAAGTGTTTATCAGACCATGTGGACACCTCCTAGTGGTGGGGTTGTTAGGAGTGTTTATCAGACCATGTGGACACCTCCTAGTGGTGGGGTTGTTAGGAGTGTTTATCAGACCATGTGGACACCTCCTATCAGTCACAGTCTGGGAGTGAGATCTGCTAACATCAGAGGTAGCTAACTAGGTATGTTGACTATCAGTCACAGTCTGGGAGTGAGATCTGCTCACATCAGAGGTAGATAACTAGGTATGTTGACTATCAGTCACAGTCTGGGAGTGAGATCTGCTCACATCAGAGGTAGATAACTAGGTATGTTAACTATCAGTTACAGTCTATGACCGTCCTCAAGTAGGAACATCAGCATGTTTCCACTGTCCATACCTGCCTACTCCTTTAACACCAGAGACAACATGATTAATGTTTCCACTGTCCATACCTGCCTACTCCTTTAACACCAGAGACAACATGATTAATGTTTCCACTGTCCATACCTGCCTACTCCTTTAACACCAGAGACAACATGATTAATGTTTCCACTGTCCATACCTGCCTACTCCTTTAACACCAGAGACAACATGATTAATGTGTCCACTGTCCATACCTGCCTACTCCTTTAACATCAGAGACAACATGATTAATGTTTCCACTGCCTATAACTGCCCTGATAGGCTCTTTATTGACAACTCTAATAGGACAATTATATCAAGAAGACTTTATAACTGCTCTGATAGGCTCTTTACCTACAACTCTAATAGGACAATTATATCAAGAAGACATTATAACTGTCCTGATAGGCTCTTTATTGACAACTCTAATAGGACAATTATATCAAGAAGACATTATAACTGCCCTGATAGGCTCTTTATTGACAACTCTAATAGGACAATTATATCAAGAAGACTTTATAACTGCTCTGATAGGCTCTTTACCTACAACTCTAATAGGACAATTATATCAAGAAGACTTTATAACTGCCCTGATTGGCACTTTATTGACAACTCTAATAGGACAATTATATCAAGAAGCCTTTATAACTGCCCTGATAGGCTCTTTACCTACAACTCTAATAGGACAATTATATCAAGAAGACATTATAACTGTCCTGATAGGCTCTTTACCTACAACTCTAACAGGACAATTATATCAAGAAGACTTTATAACTGCCCTGATAGGCTCTTTACCTACAACTCTAACAGGACAATTATATCAAGAAGACTTTATAACTGCTCTGATAGGCTCTTTACCTACAACTCTAACAGGACAATTATATCAGGAAGACTTTATAACTGCCCTGATAGGCTCTTTACTGACAACTCTAATAGACAATTATATCAAGAAGACTTTATAACTGCCCTGATAGGCTCTTTACTGACAACTCTAATAGGCCAACTATATCAAGAAGACTTTATAACTGTCCTGATAGGCTCTTTACCTACAACTCTAATAGGACAATTATATCAAGAAGACATTATAACTGTCCTGATAGGCTCTTTACCTACAACTCTAATAGGACAATTATATCAAGAAGACATTATAACTGCCCTGATATGCTCTTTATTGACAACTCTAACAGGACAATTATATCAAGAAGACTTTATAACTGACCTGATAGGCTCTTTACTGACAACTCTAATAGGAAAATTATATCAAGAAGACTTTATAACTGCCCTGATAGGCTCTTTATTGACAACTCTAATAGGACAATTATATCAAGAAGACTTTATAACTGTCCTGATAGGCTCTTTACCTACAACTCTAATAGGACAATTATATCAAGAAGACTTTATAACTGCCCTGATAGGCTCTTTACCTACAACTCTAATAGGACAATTATATCAAGAAGACTTGAAAACTGCCCTGATAGGCTCTTTACCTACAACTCTAACAGGACAATTATATCAAGAAGACTTTATAACTGCCCTGATAGGCTCTTTACCTACAACTCTAACAGGACAATTATATCAAGAAGACTTTATACCTGTCCTGATAGGCTCTTTACCTACAACTCTAACAGGACAATTATATCAAGAAGACATTATAGCTGCCCTGATAGGCTCTTTACCTACAAATCTAACAGGACAATTATATCAAGAAGACTTTATAACTGCCCTGATAGGCTCTTTACCTACAACTCTAATTGGACAATTATATCAAGAAGACATTATAGCTGCCCTGATAGGCTCTTTACCTACAACTCTAATATGACAATTATATCAAGAAGACTTTATAACTGCCCTGATAGGCTCTTTACCTACAACTCTAACAGGACAATTATATCAAGAAGACATTATAGCTGCCCTGATAGGCTCTTTACCTACAACTCTAACAGGACAATTATATCAAGAAGACATTATAGCTGCCCTGATAGGCTCTTTACCTACAACTCTAACAGGACAATTATATCAAGAAGACTTTATAACTGTCCTGATAGGCTCTTTACCTACAACTCTAATAGGACAATTATATCAAGAAGACTTTATAACTGCCCTGATAGGCTCTTTACCTACAACTCTAATAGGACAATTATATCAAGAAGACTTTATAACTGCCCTGATAGGCTCTTTACCTACAACTCTAATAGGACAATTATATCAAGAAGACTTTATAACTGTCCTGATAGGCTCTTTATTGACAACTCTAATAGGACAATTATATCAAGAAGACTTTATAACTGCCCTGATAGGCTCTTTATTGACAACTCTAACAGGACAATTATATCAAGAAGACTTTATAACTGTCCTGATAGGCTCTTTACCTACAACTCTAACAGGACAATTTGGGTGGACATGGAAGAAGAACTCAATGCCCCATTTGGAGCATCATATTATCTGAGTCAACACTTAAATGTGGGACTGCAGAATCCCATAATGTCCCAAACTAAGAAACATGGAGTCAGATAAATAAGAGACAGACATCTTCACCTTTCCTGACAAGCTCTGCTTCGTTATGGAACAACCATGAATACTAATTAGGAGGAAAGGTGGTTGTCTGGAGAGAGTGGGATAGGTTTTGTTTTAGCCTCAACACTAATACATTTCACTTCTGCTTTTAGTGTCAACCTGAATTAGAGTGTGGCTGTGGAAGACTGGTCCCTTGATGATGTCTGCAAGTGTCTGAGTACCAATGATCTCCATGATTCCATCCCATCATTCCAAGGTTCACAGTCTTTTTGAAGAATGCCAACTCTATTCTATTGTCCACTTTGCCACGAGCAAACATTCTCTGTGTCCAGACCACTCACACATATTGTCCTCTACCACCAGCATGAACCACATGTTCTAACTACCTGTGGAGTTAATGGGTGTGGGAAAACAAATAGATGTTTCAGCTTCTATCGGTCACACATCTACCAAAACCACACAGAGCTTTAAAGAGCCAACTTAGATGAGAATTGCCCTCATGATGAATTTGAGACTGGGACTGATCCCATTGAAGATGACATGAGACTGGGACTGATCCCATTGAAGATGACATGAGACTGGGACTGATCCCATTGTAGATGACATGAGACTGGGACTGATCCCATTGAAGATGACATGAGACTGGGACTGATCCCATTGAAGATGACATGAGACTGGGACTGATCCCATTGAAGATGACATGAGACTGGGACTGATCCCATTGAAGATGATATGAGCGATGTAGAGAGTCTGCCAGAGGCTGAATATGTTCAAGACACAGAGATCAACACTGAGCAGCTAATTGAACGTCTCCAAAACAATATCTGTCTTTTTATTTAGTAAACCAGGAAAGAACACTGCATCCCAGCTACGGTACAGAATAACATTGTTGAGGACCTCAGAACCATGTTGATGCATTATGACCCACTACAGTCCCCTCAGGTTTCATCTGACAAATAAACTAATACATGTGGTTGAACAGGACGATCGCAGGGACTTGCTTAACAACTCTGCAGTATTTGAGGAATGCATTAGATGCATAATCTCTGAGTGCACATTTCCCCCAGGCTACATGAATATAAAGAGACATGAGACAAAACAATCATAATGAATCAGATTACATGGAGAGAAGGGACCTGATCCTAGATCATAATGAATCAGATTACATGGAGAGGAGGACCTGATCCTAGATCATAATGAATCAGATTACATGGAGAGAAGGGACCTGATCCTAGATTATAATGAATCAGATTACATGGACAGGGGGACCTGATCCTAGATTATAATGAATCAGATTACATGGAGAGGAGGACCTGATCCTAGATCATAATGAATCAGATTACATGGAGAGGAGGACCTGATCCTAGATCATAATGAATCAGATTACATGGAGAGGGGGGACCTGATCCTAGATAATAGTTAATCAGATTACATGGAGAGAAGGAAGTTACTAATAAAACACTTTATTATCAGGGTGGGGAGGCGGCTGAGCTGAAACAGAACACATAGTTGTAAAGTCTAGTTACAGCAGGTGTTTACTGCCATCTAGTGGAAGATACCAATATAACACTTTATTATCAGGGTGGGGAGGCGGCTGAGCTGAAACAGAACACATAGTTGTAATGTCTAGTTACAGCAGGTGTTTACTGCCATCTAGTGGAAGATACCAATATAACACTTTATTATCAGGTTGGGGAGGCGGCTGAGCTGAAACAGAAAGTAAAGTTGTTGTTTTGTTCAGGATCCATTTTGCGACGACAGAGCAGAAAACACTACATGGAGATTATTGAAAAATAAAGTAAGTATTTCTGAACAATAATCTATTCTAATGGACAGAGTAAGAGAATGAATACCTGGAATGAGATATTACTAGTTAGTAGAACTGCTACTTGAGCTGAGTTGCTGACAGACAGCAGTTTTCTAAGTGTAAACTAATCAGTAGTCCTACATGTTATCAGTAACATGTCTGGTAAAGATGGTGGAGGAGCTTTTCAATAATATGGTTTTATGTTTATCTCAGGGTTTCTCCATCCTTTTGTTCTTACCAGCACTTACACACCTGATTCAACTAATCATCAACTATTATGTGAACCGACCTGAACTGATCTGAACATGTTTAGGCTGGTCATCTATGATATATAGGCTATAGCTGAGGTATAGACCTTGATCTACATATCACTAACAAACTACTATTATACTTTATAACCTAGCCTACTTTACATAATATAACATCACATATCACTAACAACCCACTATTATACATTATAACCTAGTCTACTTTACATAATATAACATCTACATATCACTAACAACCCACTACTATACATTATAACCTAGTCTACTTTACATAATATAACATATCACTAACAACCCACTACTATACATTATAACCTAGTCTACTTTACATAATATAACATATCACTAACAACCCACTACTATACATTATAACCTAGTCTACTTTACATAATATAACATCTATATATCACTAACAACCCACTACTATACATTATAACCTAGTCTACTTTACATAATATAACATCTATATATCACTAACAACCCACTACTATACATTATAACCTAGTCTACTTTACATAATATAACATCACATATCACTAACAACCCACTACTATACATTATAACCTAGTCTACTTTACATAATATAACATCTACATATCACTAACAACCCACTACTATACATTATAACCTAGTCTACTTTATATAATATAACATATCACTAACAACCCACTACTATACATTATAACCTAGTCTACTTTACATAATATAACATCTACATATCACTAACTATACATTATAACCTAGTCTACTTTACATAATATAACATATCACTAACAACCCACTATTATACATTATAACCTAGTCTACTTTACATAATATAACATCTACATATCACTAACAACCCACTACTATACATTATAACCTAGTCTACTTTACATAATATAACATATCACTAACAACCCACTACTATACATTATAACCTAGTCTACTTTACATACTATAACATCTACATATCACTAACAACCCACTACTATACATTATAACCTAGTCTACTTTACATAATACAACATCTACATATCACTAACAACCCACTATTATACATTATAACCTAGTCTACTTTACATAATATAACATATCACTAACAACCCACTACTATACATTATAACCTAGTCTACTTTACATAATATAACATCTACATATCACTAACAACCCACTACTATACATTATAACCTAGTCTACTTTACATAATATAACATCTACATATCACTTGATGCAAAAAACCTTTCTGAATGGATCAATAATTTCCCCCTCAGATCAATCATGTCCGTTTTACCCCTTCTGTCTACATTCTCAGATACATTTAGAAAATAACAGACTGAAATAGCCACTGTTAGTGAATAAAAATAAGTGTGAGACATGGCCTTGTGTTGCTGTACTGTCTATAACTACCTTAACAAACAGTGACTTATTATTATTATTGTTGCTGTACTGTCTATAACTACCTTAACAAACAGTGACTTATTATTATTATTGTTGTTATTATTATTGTTGTTATTATCATTGTTGCTGTACTGTCTATAACTACCTTAACAAACAGTGACTTATTATTATTATTATTATTATTATTATTATTATCATTGTTGCTGTACTGTCTATAACTACCTTAACAAACAGTGACTTATTATTATTATTATTATTATTATTATTATTATTGTTGCTGTACTGTCTAGAACTACCTTAACAAACAGTGACTTATTATTATTATTGTTATTATTATTATTATTATTGTTGCTGTACTGTCTAGAACTACCTTAACAAACAGTGACTTATTATTATTATTTTTATTATTATTATTATTATTATTGTTGCTGTGCTGTCTAGAACTACCTTAACAAACTGTGACTTATTATTATTATTATTATTATTGTTGTTGCTGTACTGTCTATAACTACCTTAACAAACAGTGACTTATTATTATTACAGACAAAGAGAGCGAGAGAGAGGGGAGAGAGAGAGGAGAGAGAGAGAGAGAGAGAGAGTGAGAGAGATGGTGGGGGAGAGAGAGGGCTGGATAGAGAGCGAGAGAGAGGGGAGAGAGAGTGAGAGAGAAAGAGAGAGAGAGATGGTGGGGGAGAGAGAGGGCTGGATAGAGAGCGAGAGAGAGGAGAGAGAGAGAGAGGAGAGAGAGAGAGAGAGAGAGAGAGAGAGAGAGAGAGAGAGAGAGAGAGAGAGAGAGAGAGAGAGAGAGAGAGAGAGAGGGATTCTTTAACCAGTTTGGCTCATTGGACAGGTCAGAGTCTATGTTTGTGAGAGATAGGGGAGTGTGGAGACGGAGAGAGGAGCGAAGAGAGACAGGGAGATACTACAGACATTATCACAACCTACCACTAGGGGAAGACAAATAAACTGTTTTGTTAGTTTGTCAATCTTACATTCATGGTCACAAAACAATCCCATCATTGTGGCAGAGAGAGAGAGAGAGAGAAGACTGGATAACACTCAGTCATCCTTTTTTATGTCTCTAATTGGTTTGATCAGGGTGTGATGTGGGGTGGGCATTCTATGTTTTGTTTTCTATGTTTCTTTATTTCTATGTTTTGGCCGGGTATGGTTCTCAATCAGGGACAGCTGTCTATTGTTGTCTCTGATTGGGAACCATACTTAGGTAGCCCTTTTCCCTCCTTTCAGTGTGGGAAGTTAACTTTGTTAGTGGCTCTTTGCCCTGTAAGCTTCACGGTTGTTTTTCATTTGTTGTTTTGTTGGTGACATTTGTACGACAAATGTACGCTCACCACGCCGCACCTTAGTCTGCTACCAGCATCGGCCGTGACAGTATGTAGGGAATAGGGTGTTATAGAGCTCTGGTCAAAGTAGTGTACTATGTAGGGAATAGGGTGTTATAGAGCTCTGGTCAAAGTAGTGTACTATGTAGGGAATAGGGTGTTATAGAGCTCTGGTCAAAGTAGTGCACTATGTAGGGAATAGGGTGATATAGAGCTCTGGTCAAAAGTAGTGCACTATGTAGGGAATAGGGTGATATAGAGCTCTGGTCAAAAGTAGTGCACTATGTAGGGAATAGGGTGTTATAGAGCTCTGGTCTAAAGTTGTGCACTACAGTATGTAGGGAATAGGGTGTTATAGAGCTCTGGTCTAAAGTAGTGCACTACAGTATGTAGGGAATAGGGTGTTATAGAGCTCTGGTCAAAAGTAGTGCACTATGTAGGGAATAGGGTGTTATAGAGCTCTGGTCTAAAGTAGTGCACTACAGTATGTAGGGAATAGGGTGTTATAGAGCTCTGGTCAAAAGTAGTGCACTATGTAGGGAATATGGTGTTATAGAGCTCTGGTCAAAAGTAGTGCACTATGTAGGGAATAGGGTGTTATAGAGCTCTGGTCTAAAGTAGTGCACTATGTAGGGAATAGGGTGTTATAGAGCTCTGGTCAAAAGTAGTGCACTATGTAGGGAATAGGGTGTTATAGAGCTCTGGTCTAAAGTAGTGCACTACAGTATGTAGGGAATAGGGTGTTATAGAGCTCTGGTCAAAAGTAGTGCACTATGTAGGGAATAGGGTGTTATAGAGCTCTGTTCTAAAGTAGTGCACTACAGTATGTAGGGAATAGGGTGTTATAGAGCTCTGGTCAAAAGTAGTGTACTACAGTATGTAGGGAATAGGGTGTTATAGAGCTCTGGTCAAAAGTAGTGTACTACAGTATGTAGGGAATAGGGTGTTATAGAGCTCTGGTCTAAAGTAGTGCACTACAGTATGTAGGGAATAGGGTGTTATAGAGCTCTGGTCAAAGCAGTGTACTACAGTATGTAGGGAATAGGGTGTTATAGAGCTCTGGTCTAAAGTAGTGTACTACAGTATGTAGGGAATAGGGTGTTATAGAGCTCTGGTCAAAAGTAGTGCACTATGTAGGGAATAGGGTGTCATAGAGCTCTGGTCAAAGTAGTGTACTCTATTGGGAATAGCGTGCCACTTTGGGACAGAAACTTTGACTTGAATCACTGGTCCTGGAGACTGCTAGTTGTCAATACAGTGTTGTTATTAATGATTAACCTTGAAATGGAGTGGGCTGAATCAGGGTCACACAGTGTTTGTTGGAAGTCTTAAACAAATCTACTCTGAAACAAAGGTATCACCACAAACACATGGTTCTGGGCTTAAAGAAAGAAGACACCTGTACCATGTCAGATATGGAGTTGAAATGGATTCCATTTTGGGTTTTTTTCATCCCAATATTACACTTAATATAAATCACAGATGACTGAAATATAACAAAGCCATTTGGCCGAGAAACACCGGATTTTCAGCCTTAAAAAACAATTAATGTTTATTAATTATAAAAAATATGAATAACATTCCACCATGAGGTCACTAGGTAATAATGATACAATATGAACAACATTCCACCATGAGGTCACTAGGTAATAATGATACAATATGAATAACATTCCACCATGAGGTCACTAGGTAATAATGATACAATATGAATAACATTCCACCATGAGGTCACTAGGTAATAATGATACAATATGAATAACATTCCACCATGAGGTCACTAGGTAATAGTGATACAATATGAATAACATTCCACCATGAGGTCACTAGGTAATAATGATACAATATGAATAACATTCCACCATGAGGTCACTAGGTAATAATGATACAATATGAATAACATTCCACCATGAGGTCACTAGGTAATAATGATACAATATGAATAACATTCCACCATGAGGTCACTAGGTAATAATGATACAATATGAATAACATTCCATCTTCGAGGTCACTAGGTAATCTGACTGCAGGAAGGCAGTAGCTACACAGTGATTGTGTAAACCCATGGCTTGAATACAAAGTGAATCAGTAACTAAAATGACACACAGGTTCTTGACATTGGGGAGGTGAATAAACTGTTCCCAACGTTTCTTTCTCAGCACAAAGGAAAATATCTCAATGACTTGACATGTTCTGGTTGTGAATTCAGGCTACAAGGTAAGGATCCTACCAGTGATTTTGTAAAGTGTGTGGAGATATTAAATGTATGGTGTTATTTTAGTTTAGTGTCTGACAGTAAAACACTCAGATCTAACAGTCCATTTCACCAGCTACGTGACAGTTCAATTATACAAAATGGCGCTAACTGGGTTGTTCATATATTCCTATATTCTGGTTATTTTACAATTAGTATATTTTTTATGTATAAATTGTAAGTCGTCTTTCAGAATATCAGAACATTTGTTGTTTTCTAAATTCCAATGAGCTCCTGCTTCCTGTGTAATTTGGTATGAAACCACTGAACAGACTTTTCTTAACATTAATATTATGAACTGAATTCAGTAACAGCATCATAATATCATACCTGTTGAACAAAGCAACACACTAGAATGAGAGAAGTTATTAAAAGAGAAAGTGAGACATTATTATTATTAATATTATATATTCTATTGTTATTATTATTATTATTATTATTATTATTATTATTATTATTATTATATTATATATTATTATTATTATTATGTACAAAAGGTGAAAAATATAAATCACGACTACATATTCATGTGATGCATTAAATCACCTGACTGTTTGGATGTGTCTGTTAGTAAATGTTTTATTTCTAAGAGATAATGAATAAAAGAGAACATATGACCTTCAAGAATTACTGTGTTAACCACAACCAACATGTTGAATCTCTGTTTAGTTGTCACTGTGTTAACCACAACCAACATGTTGGATCTCTGTTTAGTTGTCACTGTGTTAACTACAACCAACATGTTGGATCTCTGTTTAGGGGTCAGTGCTCTAAAATGAGTCTCTCTGGGGAGAGAGAGGAGGGGGGCCCTGCCTCTAAAATGAGACTCTCTGGGGAACATGACACCAAAGCTAAGAGGTGAGATTACAATGTTGTTTGTTTCTAAAATGTGTTTCCACAATTTTTTCACATTTGTTATTTATCAGACAGTGTTGCTCAGGAGAACCTTGTCTGTAAAATATTGTTGTTCTAAGATTTTAATTCATAGTTTTTTGTGTATGAATTTTTGTTTCGCAAAACGCTATATAGCTGGAATGGAATGTTTGTATCCTGTATATTAGACTGTGATATGTGGTTGTGTCACCAGCAAACACACACACACACACACACACACACACACACACACACACACACACACACACACACGCACACCTCTATAAAATTTTAGCATGACACATTCATTTAGCCTCTTAATTATGATCTAATATGTTGGCAGGCATAACTTTATAGTTTTTATTCTGATCGTTGTTACAAGCTGAATTCTGACAATATATCCGTTATATCAACACACTCTTCACTCCTGTTTAAACCAAAACGGTTCTATCTTCCTAGAATATACAGAACCACTAAAGTTCTATATAGAACCCTTTGTAGGAGGTTAGGAAGTGTCTGAGTATACAGTATATATAGAATATATATAGAACCCTTTATAGGAGGTTAGCCTGTCTGAGTATACAGTATATATAGAATATATATAGAACCCTTTATAGGAGGTTAGGAAGTGTCTGAGTAAACAGTATATATAGAATATACAGTGCCTTGCGAAAGTATTCGGGCCCCTTGAACTTTGCGACCTTTTGCCACATTTCAGGCTTCAAACATAAAGATATAAAACTGTATTTTTTTGTGAAGAATCAACAACAAGTGGGACACAATCATGAAGTGGAACGACATTTATTGGATATTTCAAACTTTTTTAACAAATCAAAAACTGAAAAATTGGGCGTGCAAAATTATTCATTCAGAGATTTAAGCCCCTATGAAGATTCTAATGATGAACTTTAAATGCTTTTGGGAAACTGGACCCTGGATAAAAACATCTGCTAAATGAATAAAATGTCAAATATAAGTGTTTTACATACAGAGCTCATATCACTGTATTGAATTATTATATTAAAATATTTAAATATTGATGTTAAAAGTGTATCATTTATACAGATCCTTATTAACCTGTCTACGATACTGGTTCCCTTATTAAACATGTATTTATTTGTTACATTTGACTGAATAAAACCAGCTGTACTACTGATTTCTCTGAGAGTTAGGCAGATATATATTATTACTGTGTAAAACCTAGCAGTACTACTGATTTCTCTGAGAGTGAGGCAGATATATATTATTACTGTGTAAAACCTAGCAGTACTACTGATTTCTCTGAGAGTGAGGCAGATATATATTATTACTGTGTAAAACCTAGCAGTTCTACTGATTTCTCTGAGAGTGAGGCAGATATATAGTATTACTGTGTAAAACCTAGCAGTTCTACTGATTTCTCTGAGAGTGAGGCAGATATATATTATTACTGTGTAAAACCTAGCAGTTCTACTGATTTCTCTGAGAGTGAGACAGATATATATTATTACTGTGTAAAACCTAGCAGTACTACTGATTTCTCTGAGAGTGAGGCAGATATATATTATTACTGTGTAAAACCTAGCAGTACTACTGATTTCTCTGAGAGTGAGGCAGATATATATTATTACTGTGTAAAACCTAGCAGTACTACTGATTTCTCTGAGAGTGAGGCAGATATATATTATTACTGTGTAAAACCTAGCAGTACTACTGATTTCTCTGAGAGTGAGGCAGATATATATTATTACTGTGTAAAACCTAGCAGTACTACTGATTTCTCTGAGAGTGAGGCAGATGTATATTATTACTGTGTAAAACCTAGCAGTACTACTGATTTCACTGAGAGTGAGGCAGATATATATTATTACTGTGTAAAACCTAGCAGTACTACTGATTTCTCTGAGAGTGAGGCAGATATATATTATTACTGTGTAAAACCTAGCAGTACTACTGATTTCTCTGAGAGTGAGGCAGATATATATTATTACTGTGTAAAACCTAGCAGTACTACTGATTTCTCTGAGAGTGAGGCAGATATATATTATTACTGTGTAAAACCTAGCAGTACTACTGATTTCTCTGAGAGTGAGGCAGATGTATATTATTACTGTATAAAACCTAGCAGTTCTACTGATTTCTCTGAGAGTGAGGCAGATATATAGCATTTAGCAATATAAACATGATTATTTTTCTCTCTGAAATGAAACATCAAGTGAAAGACATTAAACAAATACATGCCTGTCATTGAACGACCCCATGTCATGATTAGATAGTGAAAAAACATCTCATTCATAATTTATATAAACAAATAAAGCTAATTTACGAACATTTCTGAAAAGTGACATTTTTTTAATCTGAGCTCAGAGAAGATGAGATGTAATGTTTGTCTCTGTTGTGTTGAAGACCAATCAAGCAGGAGATTCCAGCCTCCCCTGTTCCCAGCTGTGAGAGTGACCAGTCTATGGAACCTCCTATATTCTTTAGAGAGGGAGACTTTTCTACTGAACAAAGGTAAGAAGAACTCATGGGTCATGGTCAGTGAGTTAAACAACACTGTCTCTAGTAATTTATCTTCTCCCATTTTCCCATTTATTGTTGCTGTTTTCATAATCCATAGGTTAATCATTTTGTCCATTATAGCCTCATTCTTGTTATTTTATTGTGTTACCAGCTTTTATTTATCTAATTGTTCTTCCTTTTTAACTGCATTTTTGGTCAAGGGAAGGGTCAAATAATAATCACTGTGTTTATAGAGGGTCAACAGGTCAGCACTATAGAAGTAAATAATAACCACTGTGGTTATAGAGGGTCAACAGGTCAGCACTATAGGAGTAAATAATAACCACTGTGGTTATAGAGGGTCAGCACTATAGGACTAAATAATAACCACTGTGGTTATAGAGGGTCAACAGGTCAGCACTATAGGACTAAATAATAATCACTGTGGTTATAGAGGGTCAACAGGTCAGCACTATAGGAGTAAATAATAACCACTGTGGTTATAGAGGGTCAGCACTATAGGACTAAATAATAACCACTGTGGTTATAGAGGGTCAACAGGTCAGCACTATAGGACTAAATAATAATCACTGTGGTTATAGAGGGTCAACAGGTCAGCACTATAGGAGTAAATAATAACCACTGTGGTTATAGAGGGTCAACAGGTCAGCACTATAGGAGTAAATAATAATCACAGTGGTTATAGAGGGTCAACAGGTCAGCACTATAGGACTAAATAATAACAACTGTGGTTATAGAGGGTCAGCAGGTCAGCACTATAGGAGTAAATAATAACCACTGTGGTTATAGAGGGTCAACAGGTCAGCACTATAGGAGTAAATAATAATCAATGTGGTAATAGAGGGTCAACAGGTCAGCACTATAGGAGTAAATAATAATCACTGTGGTTATAGAGGGTCAACAGGTCAGCACTATAGGAGTAAATAATAATCACTGTGGTTATAGAGGGTCAACAGGTCAGCACTATAGGACTAAATAATAACCACTGTGGTTATAGAGGGTCAGCACTATAGGAGTAAATAATAACCATTGTGGTTATAGAGGGTCAACAGGTCAACACTATAGGAGTAAATAATAACCAATGTGGTTATAGAGGGTCAGCACTATAGGAGTAAATAATAATCACTGTGGTTGTAGAGGGTCAACAGGTCAGCACTATAGGAGTAAATAATAATCACTGTGGTTATAGATGGTCAGCACTATAGGATTAAATAATAATCACTGTGGTTGTAGAGGGTCAACACAATAAGAGTAAATAATAATCACTGTGGTTATAGAGGGTCAGCACTATAGGAGTAAATAATAACCACTGTGGTTATAGAGGGTCAACAGGTCAGCACTATAGGAGTAAATAATAATCACTGTGGTTATAGAGGGTCAACAGGTCAGCACTATAGGAGTAAATAATAATCACTGTGGTTATAGAGGGTCAACAGGTCAGCACTATAGGACTAAATAATAATCACTGTGGTTATAGAGGGTCAACAGGTCAGCACTATAGGAGTAAATAATAACCACTGTGGTTATAGAGGGTCAGCACTATAGGACTAAATAATAACCACTGTGGTTATAGAGGGTCAACAGGTCAGCACTATAGGAGTAAATAATAACCACTGTGGTTATAGAGGGTCAGCAGGTCAGCACTATAGGAGTAAATAATAACCACTGTGGTTATAGAGGATCAACAGGTCAGCACTATAGGAGTAAATAATAATCACTGTGGTTATAGAGGGTCAGCACTATAGGAGTAAATAATAATCACTGTGGTTATAGAGGGTCAACAGGTCAGCACTATAGGAGTAAATAATAATCACTGTGGTTATAGAGGGTCAGCACTATAGGACTAAATAATAATCACTGTGGTTATAGAGGGTCAGCACTATAGGAGTAAATAATAATCACTGTGGTTATAGAGGGCCAACAGGTCAGCACTATAGGACTAAATAATAACCACTGTGGTTATAGAGGGTCAGCACTATAGGAGTAAATAATAATCACTGTGGTTATAGAGGGTCAACAGGTCAGCACTATAGGAGTAAATCATAACCACTGTGGTTATAGAGGGTCAACAGGTCAACAGGTCAGCACTATAGGAGTAAATAATAACCACTGTGGTTATAGAGGGTCAGCAGGTCAGCACTATAGGAGTAAATAATAACCACTGTGGTTATAGAGGGTCAGCAGGTCAGCACTATAGGAGTAAATAATAACCACTGTGGTTATAGAGGGTCAACAGGTCAGCACTATAGGAGTAAATAATAATCACTGTGGTTATAGAGGGTCAGCACTATAGGAGTAAATAATAACCACTGTGGTTATAGAGGGTCAACAGGTCAGCACAATAGGAGTAAATAATAATCACTGTGGTTATAGAGGGTCAACAGGTAAGCACTATAGGAGTAAATAATAGTCACTGTGGTTATAGAGGGTCAGCACTATAGGAGTAAAAAATAATCACTGTGGTTATAGAGGGTCGACAGGTCAGCACTATAGGACTAAATAATAACCACTGTGGTTATAGAGGGTCAGCACTATAGGAGTAAATAATAACCACTGTGGTTATAGAGGGTCAACAGGTCAGCACTATAGGAGTAAATAATAACCACTGTGGTTATAGAGGGTCTGTGTTCTTGTTTGTGTCGCACTGATTTGCTTTATCTTGGCGAGGTCGCATTTGTAAATGAGAACTTGTTCTCAACTGGCCAACCTGGTTAAATAAAGGTAAAATAAATAAATAAAATAACATTTTCTAGCTCTGAGTCTCTAATTTTATCCAATGTAAAAAACACAATTTCAAGTGTTGCTACATGAGACCGAATTGAGCCTTTCGGTCACATTTGACTGTGTAAAACCTAGCAGTACTACTGATTTCTTTGAGAGTGAGGCAGATATATATTATTACTGTGTAAAACCTAGCAGTACTACTGATTTCTCTGAGGATGAGGCAGATATATATTATTACTGTGTAAAACCTAGCAGTACTACTGATTTCTCTGAGAGTGAGGCAGGTATATATTATTACTGTGTAAAACCTAGCAGTACTACTGATTTCTCTGAGAGTGAGGCAGATATATATTATTACTGTGTAAAACCTAGCAGTACTACTGATTTCTCTGAGAGTGAGGCAGGTATATATTATTACTGTGTAAAACCTAGCAGTACTACTGATTTCTCTGAGAGTGAGGCAGATATATATTATTACTGTGTAAAACCTAGCAGTACTACTGATTTCACTGAGAGTGAGGCAAATATATAGTATTACTGTGTAAAACCTAGCAGTACTACTGATTTCTCTGAGAGTGAGGCAGATATATATTATTACTGTGTAAAACCTAGCAGTACTACTGATTTCTCTGAGAGTGAGGCAGATATATATTATTACTGTGTAAAACCTAGCAGTACTACTGATTTCTCTGAGAGTGAGGCAGATATATAGCATTTAGCAATATAAACATGATTATTTTTCTCTCTGAAATGAAACATCAAGTGAAAGACATTAAACAAATACATGCCTGTCATTGAACGACCCCATGTCATGATTAGATAGTGAAAAAACATCTCATTCATAATTTATATAAACAAATAAAGCTAATTTACGAACATTTCTGAAAAGTGACATTTTTTTAATCTGAGCTCAGAGAAGATGAGATGTAATGTTTGTCTCTGTTGTGTTGAAGACCAATCAAGCAGGAGATTCCAGCCTCCCCTGTACCCAGCTGTGAGAGTGACCAGTCTATGGAACCTCCTATATTCTTTAGAGAGGGAGACTTTTCTACTGAACAAAGGTAAGAAGAACTCATGGGTCATGGTCAGTGAGTTAAACAACACTGTCTCTAGTAATTTATCTTCTCCCATTTTCCCATTTATTGTTGCTGTGTTCATAATCCATAGGTTAATCATTTTGTCCATTATAGCCTCATTCTTGTTATTTTATTGTGTTACCAGCTTTTATTTATCTAATTGTTCTTCCTTTTTAACTGCATTTTTGGTCAAGGGAAGGGTCAAATAATAATCACTGTGTTTATAGAGGGTCAACAGGTCAGCACTATAGAAGTAAATAATAACCACTGTGGTTATAGAGGGTCAACAGGTCAGCACTATAGGAGTAAATAATAACCACTGTGGTTATAGAGGGTCAGCACTATAGGACTAAATAATAACCACTGTGGTTATAGAGGGTCAACAGGTCAGCACTATAGGACTAAATAATAATCACTGTGGTTATAGAGGGTCAACAGGTCAGCACTATAGGAGTAAATAATAATCACAGTGGTTATAGAGGGTCAACAGGTCAGCACTATAGGACTAAATAATAACAACTGTGGTTATAGAGGGTCAGCAGGTCAGCACTATAGGAGTAAATAATAACCACTGTGGTTATAGAGGGTCAACAGGTCAGCACTATAGGAGTAAATAATAACCACTGTGGTTATAGAGGGTCAACAGGTCAGCACTATAGGAGTAAATAATAATCACTGTGGTAAAAGAGGGTCAACAGGTCAGCACTATAGGACTAAATAATAACCACTGTGGTTATAGAGGGTCAGCACTATAGGAGTAAATAATAACCACTGTGGTTATAGAGGGTCAACAGGTCAACACTATAGGAGTAAATAATAACCACTGTGGTTATAGAGGGTCAGCACTATAGGAGTAAATAATAATCACTGTGGTTGTAGAGGGTCAACAGGTCAGCACTATAGGAGTAAATAATAATCACTGTGGTTATAGATGGTCAGCACTATAGGAGTAAATAATAATCACTGTGGTTGTAGAGGGTCAACACAATAAGAGTAAATAATAATCACTGTGGTTATAGAGGGTCAGCACTATAGGAGTAAATAATAACCACTGTGGTTATAGAGGGTCAACAGGTCAGCACTATAGGAGTAAATAATAATCACTGTGGTTATAGAGGGTCAACAGGTCAGCACTATAGGATTAAATAATAATCACTGTGGTTATAGAGGGTCAACAGGTCAGCACTATAGGAGTAAATAATAATCACTGTGGTTATAGAGGGTCAACAGGTCAGCACTATAGGACTAAATAATAATCACTGTGGTTATAGAGGGTCAACAGGTCAGCACTATAGGAGTAAATAATAACCACTGTGGTTATAGAGGGTCAGCACTATAGGACTAAATAATAACCACTGTGGTTATAGAGGGTCAACAGGTCAGCACTATAGGAGTAAATAATAACCACTGTGGTTATAGAGGGTCAGCAGGTCAGCACTATAGGAGTAAATAATAACCACTGTGGTTATAGAGGGTCAACAGGTCAGCACTATAGGAGTAAATAATAATCACTGTGGTTATAGAGGGTCAGCACTATAGGAGTAAATAATAATCACTGTGGTTATAGAGGGTCAACAGGTCAGCACTATAGGAGTAAATAATAATCACTGTGGTTATAGAGGGTCAGCACTATAGGACTAAATAATAATCACTGTGGTTATAGAGGGTCAGCACTATAGGAGTAAATAATAATCACTGTGGTTATAGAGGGCCAACAGGTCAGCACTATAGGACTAAATAATAACCACTGTGGTTATAGAGGGTCAGCACTATAGGACTAAATAATAATCACTGTGGTTATAGAGGGTCAGCACTATAGGACTAAATAATAATCACTGTGGTTATAGAGGGTCAGCACTATAGGAGTAAATAATAACCACTGTGGTTATAGAGGGTCAACAGGTCAGCACTATAGGAGTAAATAATAACCACTGTGGTTATAGAGGGTCAACAGGTCAACAGGTCAGCACTATAGGAGTAAATAATAATCACTGTGGTTATAGAGGGTCAACAGGTCAGCACTATAGGACTAAATAATAATCACTGTGGTTATAGAGGGTCAGCACTATAGGACTAAATAATAATCACTGTGGTTATAGAGGGTCAGCACTATAGGACTAAATAATAATCACTGTGGTTATAGAGGGTCAGCACTATAGGAGTAAATAATAACCACTGTGGTTATAGAGGGTCAACAGGTCAGCACTATAGGAGTAAATAATAATCACTGTGGTTATAGAGGGCCAACAGGTCAGCACTATAGGAGTAAATAATAATCACTGTGGTTATAGAGGGTCAACAGGTCAGCACTATAGGACTAAATCATAATCACTGTGGTTATAGAGGGTCAACAGGTCAGCACTATAGGAGTAAATAATAACCACTGTGGTTATAGAGGGTCAACAGGTCAGCACTATAGGAGTAAATAATAATCACTGTGGTTATAGAGGGTCAACAGGTCAGCACTATAGGAGTAAATAATAATCACTGTGGTTATAGAGGGTCAACAGGTCAGCACTATAGGACTAAATAATAACCACTGTGGTTATAGAGGGTCAACAGGTCAGCACTATAGGAGTAAATAATAATCACTGTGTTTATAGAGGGTCAACAGGTCAACACTATAGGACTAAATAATAACCACTGTGGTTATAGAGGGCCAACAGGTCAGCACTATAGGAGTAAATAATAACCACTGTGGTTATAGAGGGTCAGCATTATAGGAGTAAATAATAATCACTGTGGTTATAGAGGGTCAACAGGTCAGCACTATAGGAGTAAATAATAACCACTGTGGTTATAGAGGGTCAACAGGTCAGCACTATAGGAGTAAATAATAACCACTGTGGTTATAGAGGGTCAACAGGTCAGCACTATAGGAGTAAATAATAACCACTGTGGTTATAGAGGGTCAGCACTATAGGACTAAATAATAATCACTGTGGTTATAGAGGGCCAACAGGTCAGCACTATAGGAGTAAATAATAATCACTGTGGTTATAGAGGGTCAACAGGTCAGCACTATAGGACTAAATAATAACCACTGTGGTTATAGAGGGTCAGCACTATAGGAGTCAATAATAATCACTGTGGTTATAGAGGGTCAGCACTATAGGACTAAATAATAACCACTGTGGTTATAGAGGGTCAGCACTATAGGAGTAAATAATAACCACTGTGGTTATAGAGGGTCAACAGGTCAGCACTATAGGAGTAAATAATAACCACTGTGGTTATAGAGGGTCAACAGGTCAGCACTATAGGAGTAAATAATAATCACTGTGGTTATAGAGGGTCAACAGGTCAGCACTATAGGAGTAAATAATAATCACTGTGGTTATAGAGGGTCAACAGGTCAGCACTATAGGAGTAAATAATAACCATTGTGGTTATAGAGGGTCAGCACTATAGGAGTAAATAATAATCACTGTGGTTATAGATGGTCAACAGGTCAGCACTATAGGAGTAAATAATAATCACTGTGTTTATAGAGGGTCAACAGGTCAGCACTATAGGAGTAAATAATAATCACTGTGGTTATAGAGGGTCAACAGGTCAGCACTATAGGAGTAAATAATAATCACTGTGGTTATAGAGGGTCAACAGGTCAGCACTATAGGACTAAATAATAACCACTGTGGTTATAGAGGGTCAACAGGTCAGCACTATAGGAGTAAATAATAATCACTGTGGTTATAGAGGGTCAACAGGTCAGCACTATAGGAGTAAATAATAATCACTGTGGTTATAGATGGTCAACAGGTCAGCACTATAGGAGTAAATAATAATCACTGTGGTTATAGAGGGTCAACAGGTCAGCACTATAGGAGTAAATAATAATCACTGTGGTTATAGATGGTCAACAGGTCAGCACTATAGGAGTAAATAATAACCACTGTGGTTATAGAGGGTCAACAGGTCAGCACTATAGGAGTAAATAATAATCACTGTGGTTATAGAGGGTCAACAGGTCAGCACTATAGGATTAAATAATAATCACTGTGGTTATAGAGGGTCAACAGGTCAGCACTATAGGAGTAAATAATAATCACTGTGGTTATAGAGGGTCAATAGGTCAGCACTATAGGACTAAATAATAATCACTGTGGTTATAGAGGGTCAACAGGTCAGCACTATAGGAGTAAATAATAACCACTGTGGTGATAGAGGGTCAGCACTATAGGACAAAATAATAACCACTGTGGTTATAGAGGGTCAACAGGTCAGCACTATAGGAGTAAATAATAACCACTGTGGTTATAGAGGGTCAGCAGGTCAGCACTATAGGAGTAAATAATAACCACTGTGGTTATAGAGGGTCAACAGGTCAGCACTATAGGAGTAAATAATAATCACTGTGGTTATAGAGGGTCAGCACTATAGGAGTAAATAATAATCACTGTGGTTATAGAGGGCCAACAGGTCACCACTATAGGACTAAATAATAACCACTGTGGTTATAGAGGGTCAGCACTATAGGAGTAAATAATAATCACTGTGGTTATAGAGGGTCAACAGGTCAGCACTATAGGAGTAAATAATAACCACTGTGGTTATAGAGGGTCAACAGGTCAACAGGTCAGCACTATAGGAGTAAATAATAATCACTGTGGTTATAGAGGGTCAACAGGTCAGCACTATAGGAGTAAATAATAATCACTGTGGTTATAGAGGGTCAACAGGTCAGCACTATAGGACTAAATAATAACCACTGTGGTTATAGAGGGTCAGCACTATAGGAGTCAATAATAATCACTGTGGTTATAGAGGGTCAGCACTATAGGACTAAATAATAACCACTGTGGTTATAGAGGGTCAGCACTATAGGAGTAAATAATAACCACTGTGGTTATAGAGGGTCAACAGGTCAGCACTATAGGAGTAAATAATAACCACTGTGGTTATAGAGGGTCAACAGGTCAGCACTATAGGAGTAAATAATAACCACTGTGGTTATAGAGGGTCAACAGGTCAGCACTATAGGAGTAAATAATAACCACTGTGGTTATAGAGGGTCAACAGGTCAGCACTATAGGAGTAAATAATAACCACTGTGGTTATAGAGGGTCAACAGGTCAGCACTATAGGAGTAAATAATAATCACTGTGGTTATAGAGGGTCAACAGGTCAGCACTATAGGATTAAATAATAATCACTGTGGTTATAGAGGGTCAACAGGTCAGCACTATAGGAGTAAATAATAATCACTGTGGTTATAGAGGGTCAACAGGTCAGCACTTCAGGACTAAATAATAATCACTGTGGTTATAGAGGGTCAACAGGTCAGCACTATAGGAGTAAATAATAACCACTGTGGTTATAGAGGGTCAGCACTATAGGACTAAATAATAACCACTGTGGTTATAGAGGGTCAACAGGTCAGCACTATAGGAGTAAATAATAACCACTGTGGTTATAGAGGGTCAGCAGGTCAGCACTATAGGAGTAAATAATAACCACTGTGGTTATAGAGGGTCAACAGGTCAGCACTATAGGAGTAAATAATAACCACTGTGGTTATAGAGGGTCAGCACTATAGGACTAAATAATAATCACTGTGGTTATAGAGGGCCAACAGGTCAGCACTATAGGACTAAGTAATAATCACTGTGGTTATAGAGGGTCAGCACTATAGGAGTAAATAATAATCACTGTGGTTATAGAGGGCCAACAGGTCAGCACTTTAGGACTAAATAATAATCACTGTGGTTATAGAGGGCCAACAGGTCACCACTATAGGACTAAATAATAACCACTGTGGTTATAGAGGGTCAGCACTATAGGAGTAAATAATAATCACTGTGGTTATAGAGGGTCAACAGGTCAGCACTATAGGAGTAAATAATAACCACTGTGGTTATACAGGGTCAACAGGTCAACAGGTCAGCACTATAGGAGTAAATAATAATCACTGTGGTTATAGAGGGTCAACAGGTCAGCACTATAGGACTAAATAATAATCACTGTGGTTATAGAGGGTCAGCACTATAGGACTAAATAATAATCACTGTGGTTATAGAGGGTCAGCACTATAGGACTAAATAATAATCACTGTGGTTATAGAGGGTCAACAGGTCAACACTATAGGACTAAATAATAACCACTGTGGTTATAGAGGGCCAACAGGTCAGCACTATAGGAGTAAATAATAACCACTGTGGTTATAGAGGGTCAGCACTATAGGAGTAAATAATAATCACTGTGGTTATAGAGGGTCAACAGGTCAGCACTATAGGACTAAATAATAACCACTGTGGTTATAGAGGGTCAGCACTATAGGAGTAAATAATAATCACTGTGGTTATAGAGGGTCAACAGGTCAGCACTATAGGACTAAATAATAACCACTGTGGTTATAGAGGGTCAGCACTATAGGAGTAAATAATAATCACTGTGGTTATAGAGGGTCAGCACTATAGGACTAAATAATAACCACTGTGGTTATAGAGGGTCAGCACTATAGGAGTAAATAATAACCACTGTGGTTATAGAGGGTCA
The DNA here is from genome assembly GCF_013265735.2 of Oncorhynchus mykiss. Lineage (NCBI taxonomy): Eukaryota > Metazoa > Chordata > Actinopteri > Salmoniformes > Salmonidae > Oncorhynchus > Oncorhynchus mykiss. The sequence goes on from NC_048576.1 coordinate 101,313,739, forward strand.
ACAGGTCAGCACTATAGGAGTAAATAATAATCACTGTGGTTATAGATGGTCAACAGGTCAGCACTATAGGAGTAAATAATAATCACTGTGTTTATAGAGGGTCAACAGGTCAGCACTATAGGAGTAAATAATAATCACTGTGGTTATAGAGGGTCAACAGGTCAGCACTATAGAAGTAAATAATAACCACTGTGGTTATAGAGGGTCAACAGGTCAGCACTATAGGACTAAATAATAACCACTGTGGTTATAGAGGGTCAACAGGTCAACACTATAGGAGTAAATAATAACCACTGTGGTTATAGAGGGTCAACAGGTCAGCACTATAGGAGTAAATAATAACCACTGTGGTTATAGAGGGTCAACAGGTCAGCACTATAGGAGTAAATAATAATCACTGTGGTTATAGAGGGTCAACAGGTCAGCACTATAGGAGTAAATAATAACCACTGTGGTTATAGAGGGTCAACAGGTCAGCACTATAGGAGTAAATAATAATCACTGTGGTTATAGAGGGTCAACAGGTCAGCACTATAGGAGTAAATAATAATCACTGTGGTTATAGAGGGTCAACAGGTCAGCACTATAGGAGTAAATAATAACCACTGTGGTTATAGAGGGTCAACAGGTCAACACTATAGGAGTAAATAATAATCACTGTGGTTATAGAGGGTCAACAGGTCAGCACTATAGGAGTAAATAATAACCACTGTGGTTATAGAGGGTCAACACTATAGGAGTAAATAATAATCACTGTGGTTATAGAGGGTCAGCACTATAGGAGTAAATAATAATCACTGTGGTTATAGAGGGTCAACAGGTCAGCACTATAGGACTAAATAATAACCACTGTGGTTATAGAGGGTCAACACTATAGGAGTAAATAATAACCACTGTGGTTATAGAGGGTCAGCACTATAGGAGTAAATAATAACCACTGTGGTTATAGAGGGTCAGCACTATAGGAGTAAATAATAATCACTGTGGTTATAGAGGGTCAACAGGTCAGCACTATAGGAGTAAATAATAACCACTGTGGTTATAGAGGGTCTGTGTTCTTGTTTGTGTCGCACTGATTTGCTTTATCTTGGCGAGGTCGCATTTGTAAATGAGAACTTGTTCTCAACTGGCCAACCTGGTTAAATAAAGGTAAAATAAATAAATAAAATAACATTTTCTAGCTCTGAGTCTCTAATTTTATCCAATGTAAAAAACACAATTTCAAGTGTTGCTACATGAGACCGAATTGAGCCTTTCGGTCACATTTGACTGTGTAAAACCTAGCAGTACTACTGATTTCACTGAGAGTGAGGCAGATATATATTATTACTGTGTAAAACCTAGCAGTACTACTGATTTATTTGAGAGTGAGGCAGATATATATTATTACTGTGTAAAACCTAGCAGTACTACTGATTTCTCTGAGAGTGAGGCAGATATATATTATTACTGTGTAAAACCTAGCAGTACTACTGATTTCTCTGAGAGTGAGGCAGGTATATATTATTACTGTGTAAAACCTAGCAGTACTACTGATTTCTCTGAGAGTGAGGCAGATATATATTATTACTGTGTAAAACCTAGCAGTACTACTGATTTCTCTGAGAGTGAGGCAGATATATATTATTACTGTGTAAAACCTAGCAGTACTACTGATTTCTCTGAGAGTGAGACAGATATATAGCATTTAGCAATATAAACATGATTATTTTTCTCTCTGAAATGAAACATCAAGTGAAAGACATTAAACAAATACATGCCTGTCATTGAACGACCCCATGTCATGATTAGATAGTGAAAAAACATCTCATTCATAATTTATATAAACAATAAAGCTAATTTACGAACATTTCTGAAAAGTGACATTTTTTTAATCTCAGCTCAGAGAAGATGAGATGTAATGTTTGTCTCTGTTGTGTTGAAGACCAATCAAGCAGGAGATTCCAGCCTCCCCTGTATCCAGCTGTGAGAGTGACCAGTCTATGGAACCTCCTATATTCTTTAGAGAGGGAGACTTTTCTACTGAACAAAGGTAAGAAGAACTCATGGGTCCTGGTCAGTGAGTTAAACAACACTGTCTCTAGTAATTTATCTTCTCCCATTTTCCCATTTATTGTTGCTGTTTTCATAATCCATAGGCTAATCATTTTGTCCATTTGCATAGTCCTAAAACAATATTAAACAACACAACATTCCCTCCCTGTGTGTGTGTGTGTGTGTGTGTGTGTGTGTGTGTGTGTGTGTGTGTGTGTGTGTGTGTGTGTGTGTGTGTGTGTGTGTGTGTGTGTATGTGTGTATGTGTGTGTGTGTGTGTGTGTGTGTGTGTGTGCGTGCGTGCGTGCGTGTGTGCGTGTCTGTGTGTGTGCACTCCCTGGATGAGGAGATGTAATCTCTATCCTGATTGCCTAGTCACTTTTACCCCTACCAACATGTACATATTACCTCAATTATAGTCTCAATATTACCTCAACTACCTGGTACCCCTGCACAATGACTCAGTACTGGTACTCCTTATAGTCTCATTATTACCTCAACTACCTGGTACCCTGCGCATTGACTCAGTACTGGTACTCCTTATAATCTCATTATTACCTCAACTACCTGGTACCCTGCACATTGACTCAGTACTGGTACTCCTTATAGTCTCATTAATACCTCAACTACCTGGTACCCTGCACATTGACTCAGTACTGGTACTCCTTATAGTCTCATTATTACCTCAACTACCTGGTACCCTGCGCATTGACTCAGTACTGGTACTCCTTATAATCTCATTATTACCTCAACTACCTGGTACCCTGCACATTGACTCAGTACTGGTACTCCTTATAGTCTCATTAATACCTCAACTACCTGGTACCCTGCACATTGACTCAGTACTGGTTCTCCTTATAGTCTCATTATTACCTCAACTACCTGGTACCCCTGCACATTGACTCAGTACTGGTACTCCTTATAGTCTCATTAATACCTCAACTACCTGGTACCCTGCACATTGACTCAGTACTGGTTCTCCTTATAGTCTCATTATTACCTCAACTACCTGGTACCCCTGCACATTGACTCAGTACTGGTACTCCTTATAGCCTCATTATTACCTCAACTACCTGGTAGACCTGCACATTGACTCAGGACTGGTACTCCGTATAGTCTCATTATTACCTCAACTACCTGGTACCCCTGCACATTGACTCAGTACTGGTACTCCTTATAGTCTCATTATTACCTCAACTACCTGGTACCCCTGCACATTGACTCAGTACTGGTACTCCTTATAGCCTCATTATTACCTCAACTACCTGGTAGACCTGCACATTGACTCAGGACTGGTACTCCGTATAGTCTCTGGCCCTGAGATATGAATGACGCAGTTACAGAGACTACAACAAAACATGCTAATCTCTCACCATTACCAATAACAGAGGCTACAACAAAACATGCTAACCTCTCACCATTACCAATAACAGAGGCTACAACAAAACATGTTAACCTCTCACCATTACCAATAACAGAGGCTACAACAACACATGCTAACCTCTCACCATTACCAATAACAGAGACAACAACAAAACATGCTAACCTCTCACCATTACCAATAACAGAGGCTACAACAAAACATGCTAACCTCTCAACATTACCAATAACAGAGACTACAACAAAACATGCTAACCTCTCACCATTACCAATAACAGAGGCTCCAACAAAACATGCTAACCTCTCACCATTACCAATAACAGAGGCTCCAACAAAACATGCTAACCTCTCACCATTACCAATAACAGAAGCTACAACAAAACATGCTAACCTCTCACCATTACCAATAACAGAGACTATAACAAAACATGCTAACCTCTCACCATTACCAATAACAGAAGCTACAACAACACATGCTAACCTCTCAACATTACCAATAACAAAGGGGGTCAGATCTTTGTGCCTCTGTAACTTTCTCATTCATCATCATTCACGATTCATTAATAATTATTCATAATCATGGTAGCATCCACATGAATGTAGAAGTGTTCAAACATTCTGACCACCACTTGGACAAAGGTGTGTGTGTGTGTGTGTGTGTGTGTGTGTGTGTGTGTGTGTGTATCCCTCAATGACTGTCTGTTCTTCTGCTTACCGCTACAGTTTGGAACATGGTGGAGAGAACAGAATGAAACCTGGGCTTAGAAAATGTGAGTGTTGACTGCTGTGAAAAATATGACTAAGAATAAGTCTTAATTCAAGTAAGGGAATACCCCCCTGATTTGGACAAAAACAAATGGCGGTATATTGGCATTGGACAAACCATATACACGATGGTCAATACCACCCAATTTGGCGTTGATTCATGCAAAGTATATTGCAAATGCCATATGGCAATTGCCAATTGTAACACTTCAAAATTCCAATAGGGGGCGTGTGCGTTCCACCGGGGCATTTCATATTGCAAATGGCACCCAAGTCAACATCCAAAAGCCAAATTTTGAAAATTGACATTTTTTAAAAAAAACTTAAAAACCCTTAAAAAAGTGCTTTCTGGACCTTTTTTCGAAATTCTTTCGAGTTTTTTGTCAATTACACATGGGTAAGTACTGTATGAGTATACTTTTGTCATCATATATATATATTTTTTAAGTACATGCGCATAAGGCATATGTTTTGTCCATTTGCAATATGATTTCATAGGAAGTCAAAAGTCAAAAGTCAAAAATGTCAAAATTTGGTAAAAAACTTCACACATCCTTAAAAAAGTGCTTTCTGGACCTTTTTTCAAAATTCTTTCGATTTTTGTGTCAATTACACATGTATAAGAACTTTATCAACATACTTTAGTCATACTTTATTATCATATATATATATATTTTTTTACTTGTGCATAAGGCATATGTTTTCTCCATTTGGAATATGATTTCATAGGAAGTCAAAAGTCAAAAGTCAAAAATGTCAAAATTTGGTAAAAAACTTCATACATCCTTAAAAAAGTGCTTTCTTGACCTTTTTTCAAAATTCTTTCGATTTTTGTGTCAATAACACATGTATAAGAACTTTATCAACATACTTTAGTCATGCTTTATTATCATATTTTTTTTACTTGTGCATAAGGCATATGTTTTCTCCATTTGCAATATGATGTCATAGGAAGTCAAAAGTCTAAGTCAAAAGTAAATATTTTCCTCCGTGCAACTGATGATCTAAAATGTGCAACAAAATTTTTTGGATTTTTTTTGTTTATGTTTCCTTACTTTTTCAAAGTCACTGTGCATTTGCAATATGTTTTAATGGGCAGATACCATCACGAATTTGTCATGCTCAAAATTCAAACTTTACTTTGCTCAAACTATACCTTGGTCAACTTGTATTACATATTTCTTTTTGTTTTACTTGTGCATAAGGCATATGTTTTCTCCATTTGCAATATGATGTCATAGGAAGTCAAAAGTCAAAGTCAAAAGTAAACATTTTCCTCCGTGCACCTGGTGATCTGAAATGTGCACCTGGTGACCTGAAATGTGCACCTGGTGATCTAAAATATGCAACTGGTAACCCAAAAAAAAAAATGTGGGATGTTTTTTTGTTTATGTTTCCTTACTTTTTCAAAGTCACTGTACATTTGCAATATGTTTTAATGGGCAGGTACCATCACGAATTTGTCATGCTCAAAATTCAAACTTTACTTTGCTCAAACTATACCTTGGTCAACTTGTATTACATATTTCTTTTTGTTTTACTTGTGCATAAGGCATATGTTTTCTCCATTTGCAATATGATGTCATAGGAAGTCAAAAGTCAAAGTCAAAAGTAAATATTTTCCTCCGTGCACCTGGTGATCTGAAATGTGCACCTGGTGACCTGAAATGTGCACCTGGTGATCTAAAATATGCAACTGGTAACCCAAAAAAAAAATTTTGGGATGTTTTTTTGTTTATGTTTCCTTACTTTTTCAAAGTCACTGTGCATTTGCAATATGTTTTAATGGGCAGGTACCATCACGAATTTGTCATGCTCAGAATTCAAGCTTGTGATCTAAAATATGCAGCTGGTTACCCAACATTTTTTGGGATGTTTTTTTGTTTATGTTTCCTTACTTTTTCAAAGTCTCTGTGCATTTGCAATATGTTTTAATGGGCAGGTACCATCACGAATTTGTTTATCGAATTTGTTTATGTTTCCTTACTTTTTCAAAGTCACTGTACATTTGCAATATGTTTCAATGGGCAGGTACCATCACGAATTTGTCATGCTCAAAATTTTTTAGATGTATTTTTTTTTGTTTCTTACTTTTTCAAAGTCACTGTGCATTTGGAATATGTTTTAATGGACAGGTACCATCACGAATTTGTTTATCGAATTTGTTTATGTTTCCTTACTTTTTCAAAGTCACTGTGCATTTGCAATATGTTTCAATGGGCAGGTACCATCACGAATTTGTCATGCTCAAAATTTTTTAGATGTATTTTTTTTTGTTTCCTTACTTTTTCAAAGTCACTGTGCATTTGGAATATGTTTTAATGGGCAGGTACCATCACGAATTTGTCATGCTCAAAAAATTTTAGATGTATTTTTTTTTGTTTCTTACTTTTTCAAAGTCACTGTGCATTTGGAATATGTTTTAATGGGCAGGTACCATCACGAATTTGTTTATCGAATTTGTTTATGTTTCCTTACTTTTTCAAAGTCACTGTGCATTTGCAATATGTTTCAATGGGCAGGTACCATCACGAATTTGTCATGCTCAAAAAATTTTAGATGTATTTTTTTTTGTTTCTTACTTTTTCAAAGTCACTGTGCATTTGGAATATGTTTTAATGGGCAGGTACCATCACGAATTTGTTTATCGAATTTGTTTATGTTTCCTTACTTTTTCAAAGTCACTGTGCATTTGCAATATGTTTCAATGGGCAGGTACCATCACGAATTTGTCATGCTCAAAATTTTTTAGATGTATTTTTTTTTGTTTCCTTACTTTTTCAAAGTCACTGTGCATTTGGAATATGTTTTAATGGGCAGGTACCATCACGAATTTGTTTATCGAATTTGTTTATGTTTCCTTACTTTTTCAAAGTCACTGTGCATTTGCAATATGTTTCAATGGGCAGGTACCATCACGAATTTGTTTATCGAATTTGTTTATGTTTCCTTACTTTTTCAAAGTCACTGTGCATTTGCAATATGTTTCAATGGGCAGGTACCATCACGAATTTGTCATGCTCAAAAAATTTTAGATGTATTTTTTTTTGTTTCTTACTTTTTCAAAGTCACTGTGCATTTGGAATATGTTTTAATGGGCAGGTACCATCACGAATTTGTTTATCGAATTTGTTTATGTTTCCTTACTTTTTCAAAGTCACTGTGCATTTGCAATATGTTTCAATGGGCAGGTACCATCACGAATTTGTCATGCTCAAAAAATTTTAGATGTATTTTTTTTTGTTTCTTACTTTTTCAAAGTCACTGTGCATTTGGAATATGTTTTAATGGGCAGGTACCATCACGAATTTGTTTATCGAATTTGTTTATGTTTCCTTACTTTTTCAAAGTCACTGTGCATTTGCAATATGTTTCAATGGGCAGGTACCATCACGAATTTGTTTATCGAATTTGTTTATGTTTCCTTACTTTTTCAAAGTCACTGTGCATTTGCAATATGTTTCAATGGGCAGGTACCATCACGAATTTGTCATGCTCAAAATTTTTTAGATGTATTTTTTTTTGTTTCTTACTTTTTCAAAGTCACTGTGCATTTGGAATATGTTTTAATGGGCAGGTACCATCACGAATTTGTTTATCGAATTTGTTTATGTTTCCTTACTTTTTCAAAGTCACTGTGCATTTGCAATATGTTTCAATGGGCAGGTACCATCACGAATTTGTCATGCTCAAAAAATTTTAGATGTATTTTTTTTTGTTTCTTACTTTTTCAAAGTCACTGTGCATTTGGAATATGTTTTAATGGGCAGGTACCATCACGAATTTGTTTATCGAATTTGTTTATGTTTCCTTACTTTTTCAAAGTCACTGTGCATTTGCAATATGTTTCAATGGGCAGGTACCATCACGAATTTGTTTATCGAATTTGTTTATGTTTCCTTACTTTTTCAAAGTCACTGTGCATTTGCAATATGTTTCAATGGGCAGGTACCATCACGAATTTGTCATGCTCAAAATTTTTTAGATGTATTTTTTTTTGTTTCTTACTTTTTCAAAGTCACTGTGCATTTGGAATATGTTTTAATGGGCAGGTACCATCACGAATTTGTTTATCGAATTTGTTTATGTTTCCTTACTTTTTCAAAGTCACTGTGCATTTGCAATATGTTTCAATGGGCAGGTACCATCACGAATTTGTCATGCTCAAAAAATTTTAGATGTATTTTTTTTTGTTTCTTACTTTTTCAAAGTCACTGTGCATTTGGAATATGTTTTAATGGGCAGGTACCATCACGAATTTGTTTATCGAATTTGTTTATGTTTCCTTACTTTTTCAAAGTCACTGTGCATTTGCAATATGTTTCAATGGGCAGGTACCATCACGAATTTGTTTATCGAATTTGTTTATGTTTCCTTACTTTTTCAAAGTCACTGTGCATTTGCAATATGTTTCAATGGGCAGGTACCATCACGAATTTGTCATGCTCAAAATTTTTTAGATGTATTTTTTTTTGTTTCTTACTTTTTCAAAGTCACTGTGCATTTGGAATATGTTTTAATGGGCAGGTACCATCACGAATTTGTTTATCGAATTTGTTTATGTTTCCTTACTTTTTCAAAGTCACTGTGCATTTGCAATATGTTTCAATGGGCAGGTACCATCACGAATTTGTCATGCTCAAAAAATTTTAGATGTATTTTTTTTTGTTTCTTACTTTTTCAAAGTCACTGTGCATTTGGAATATGTTTTAATGGGCAGGTACCATCACGAATTTGTTTATCGAATTTGTTTATGTTTCCTTACTTTTTCAAAGTCACTGTGCATTTGCAATATGTTTCAATGGGCAGGTACCATCACGAATTTGTCATGCTCAAAAAATTTTAGATGTATTTTTTTTTGTTTCTTACTTTTTCAAAGTCACTGTGCATTTGGAATATGTTTTAATGGGCAGGTACCATCACGAATTTGTTTATCGAATTTGTTTATGTTTCCTTACTTTTTCAAAGTCACTGTGCATTTGCAATATGTTTCAATGGGCAGGTACCATCACGAATTTGTTTATCGAATTTGTTTATGTTTCCTTACTTTTTCAAAGTCACTGTGCATTTGCAATATGTTTCAATGGGCAGGTACCATCACGAATTTGTCATGCTCAAAATTTTTTAGATGTATTTTTTTTTGTTTCTTACTTTTTCAAAGTCACTGTGCATTTGGAATATGTTTTAATGGGCAGGTACCATCACGAATTTGTTTATCGAATTTGTTTATGTTTCCTTACTTTTTCAAAGTCACTGTGCATTTGCAATATGTTTCAATGGGCAGGTACCATCACGAATTTGTCATGCTCAAAAAATTTTAGATGTATTTTTTTTTGTTTCTTACTTTTTCAAAGTCACTGTGCATTTGGAATATGTTTTAATGGGCAGGTACCATCACGAATTTGTTTATCGAATTTGTTTATGTTTCCTTACTTTTTCAAAGTCACTGTGCATTTGCAATATGTTTCAATGGGCAGGTACCATCACGAATTTGTCATGCTCAAAAAATTTTAGATGTATTTTTTTTTGTTTCTTACTTTTTCAAAGTCACTGTGCATTTGGAATATGTTTTAATGGGCAGGTACCATCACGAATTTGTTTATCGAATTTGTTTATGTTTCCTTACTTTTTCAAAGTCACTGTGCATTTGCAATATGTTTCAATGGGCAGGTACCATCACGAATTTGTTTATCGAATTTGTTTATGTTTCCTTACTTTTTCAAAGTCACTGTGCATTTGCAATATGTTTCAATGGGCAGGTACCATCACGAATTTGTCATGCTCAAAATTTTTTAGATGTATTTTTTTTTGTTTCTTACTTTTTCAAAGTCACTGTGCATTTGGAATATGTTTTAATGGGCAGGTACCATCACGAATTTGTTTATCGAATTTGTTTATGTTTCCTTACTTTTTCAAAGTCACTGTGCATTTGCAATATGTTTCAATGGGCAGGTACCATCACGAATTTGTCATGCTCAAAAAATTTTAGATGTATTTTTTTTTGTTTCTTACTTTTTCAAAGTCACTGTGCATTTGGAATATGTTTTAATGGGCAGGTACCATCACGAATTTGTTTATCGAATTTGTTTATGTTTCCTTACTTTTTCAAAGTCACTGTGCATTTGCAATATGTTTCAATGGGCAGGTACCATCACGAATTTGTCATGCTCAAAATTTTTTAGATGTATTTTTTTTTGTTTCCTTACTTTTTCAAAGTCACTGTGCATTTGGAATATGTTTTAATGGGCAGGTACCATCACGAATTTGTTTATCGAATTTGTTTATGTTTCCTTACTTTTTCAAAGTCACTGTGCATTTGCAATATGTTTCAATGGGCAGGTACCATCACGAATTTGTTTATCGAATTTGTTTATGTTTCCTTACTTTTTCAAAGTCACTGTGCATTTGCAATATGTTTCAATGGGCAGGTACCATCACGAATTTGTCATGCTCAAAAAATTTTAGATGTATTTTTTTTTGTTTCTTACTTTTTCAAAGTCACTGTGCATTTGGAATATGTTTTAATGGGCAGGTACCATCACGAATTTGTTTATCGAATTTGTTTATGTTTCCTTACTTTTTCAAAGTCACTGTGCATTTGCAATATGTTTCAATGGGCAGGTACCATCACGAATTTGTTTATCGAATTTGTTTATGTTTCCTTACTTTTTCAAAGTCACTGTGCATTTGCAATATGTTTCAATGGGCAGGTACCATCACGAATTTGTCATGCTCAAAATTTTTTAGATGTATTTTTTTTTGTTTCTTACTTTTTCAAAGTCACTGTGCATTTGGAATATGTTTTAATGGGCAGGTACCATCACGAATTTGTTTATCGAATTTGTTTATGTTTCCTTACTTTTTCAAAGTCACTGTGCATTTGCAATATGTTTCAATGGGCAGGTACCATCACGAATTTGTCATGCTCAAAAAATTTTAGATGTATTTTTTTTTGTTTCTTACTTTTTCAAAGTCACTGTGCATTTGGAATATGTTTTAATGGGCAGGTACCATCACGAATTTGTTTATCGAATTTGTTTATGTTTCCTTACTTTTTCAAAGTCACTGTGCATTTGCAATATGTTTCAATGGGCAGGTACCATCACGAATTTGTCATGCTCAAAAAATTTTAGATGTATTTTTTTTTGTTTCTTACTTTTTCAAAGTCACTGTGCATTTGGAATATGTTTTAATGGGCAGGTACCATCACGAATTTGTTTATCGAATTTGTTTATGTTTCCTTACTTTTTCAAAGTCACTGTGCATTTGCAATATGTTTCAATGGGCAGGTACCATCACGAATTTGTTTATCGAATTTGTTTATGTTTCCTTACTTTTTCAAAGTCACTGTGCATTTGCAATATGTTTCAATGGGCAGGTACCATCACGAATTTGTCATGCTCAAAATTTTTTAGATGTATTTTTTTTTGTTTCTTACTTTTTCAAAGTCACTGTGCATTTGGAATATGTTTTAATGGGCAGGTACCATCACGAATTTGTTTATCGAATTTGTTTATGTTTCCTTACTTTTTCAAAGTCACTGTGCATTTGCAATATGTTTCAATGGGCAGGTACCATCACGAATTTGTCATGCTCAAAAAATTTTAGATGTATTTTTTTTTGTTTCTTACTTTTTCAAAGTCACTGTGCATTTGGAATATGTTTTAATGGGCAGGTACCATCACGAATTTGTTTATCGAATTTGTTTATGTTTCCTTACTTTTTCAAAGTCACTGTGCATTTGCAATATGTTTCAATGGGCAGGTACCATCACGAATTTGTCATGCTCAAAATTTTTTAGATGTATTTTTTTTTGTTTCCTTACTTTTTCAAAGTCACTGTGCATTTGGAATATGTTTTAATGGGCAGGTACCATCACGAATTTGTTTATCGAATTTGTTTATGTTTCCTTACTTTTTCAAAGTCACTGTGCATTTGCAATATGTTTCAATGGGCAGGTACCATCACGAATTTGTTTATCGAATTTGTTTATGTTTCCTTACTTTTTCAAAGTCACTGTGCATTTGCAATATGTTTCAATGGGCAGGTACCATCACGAATTTGTCATGCTCAAAAAATTTTAGATGTATTTTTTTTTGTTTCCTTACTTTTTCAAAGTCACTGTGCATTTGGAATATGTTTCAATGGGCAGGTACCATCACGAATTTGTCATGCTCAAAAAATTTTAGATGTATTTTTTTTTGTTTCTTACTTTTTCAAAGTCACTGTGCATTTGCAATATGTTTTAATGGGCAGGTACCATCACGAATTTGTCATGCTATAAAAATCCTGCAGGAATGTGAAATTGACTGGCCCGATGAACTCGGGATGGCTTTGCAGTGATTCTGGGTCATCTCAATCGCTCGTTTGGGTTGATTTCAGAATGTCGCTTTTGGTGATGTTTTTTCACTATAGAATCATATTGCAAATGTACAAGAGTCAAGTGGACAAGAGTCCATCAGTCAATTAGATATCATTCTGACCACCAAACTGATACAAACTGACACCAAACCCACTTTTTCCAACTCGTTTAGTAGCCAACTATTACATACTTCAGAGCTGGCCCAAAATTCACAACGCCTTCGGTACAAACCATAAAAAAACCATAAAACACGTAGTTACGTTCTAGCTGCGGGTCCATTTCTTATGTTATGTGTTGGCCTAGCTGAGGCGACCCCGAATCCCAAGTTTCGGCTCGATAGGTCATTTGGTGTCCGAGAAAAACCCTAATTGGTGCTGAAAATCCACTATTTTCCATGACTTGCTACGGGGTCCTTGAATGAGATATCGGACAGAAACGTTGGGGTCTGTCTATATGGGCCGAGACGTTCGCAATGCACCTAGTCTTGCGACTCTGGGACATTTCTAAATGTCGTCATTTTCGTGATGCAAAAATGAATTGAAGTTATTTCAAATGTACGAGGCTGTTTCTCGGTCCGAGAACCGTCTAGAGCCACGTAACTCGCCACGCACCATGGCCCGGAGGTCTAGAACAGGTTTCTAAAGTTTCGGAACTCTAGGTCCGACCGTTCTTTTTTAGCTCCAACAAAGCTAACTATTGGAGCCACTGTCTGTCTCTACGCACCCCAATACGTCCCTCCATCCAAGTTGTGTTTTAGTGCAATTTTTTTTCCTTTGATTTTTTTTGGGAAAAATGACTGATTTACAGTTCATGGGGGTTGCCTAATCACACATATGAAGTTTTGGAAAGATCAGACTTCTTTAACCCTTCGAAACAGCCCCTGAGACACCAATTATGGCACTTCCGGTTGGCACAGGAAGTTATAAATCAACACATATCATCATTGGGGTATGCTGTTACAGAATCCTGAGTTTTAAGTCCTTACGTTAAGAATTGACTGATCTACACAGGGTTGAATGCACTATGTCTATCAAACTGCATGCATTGTATGGGTAAACACTTTTAGGGGAATTTTAACCACTTCCGGTTGGTCCAGGAAGCTTAGAATCAACACAGGTAGACCTCATAGTGGCCTGATGGACTGGTACCGAAGACAGGTTCATACGGCATTCATAACCCACATAGGCCTCAGGTTGAAATTAGGGGTGCAGGCAATGTATTCCTATGGGGAGAGATGACACTGTAATCTGTGAGATCAAAAAACACTGTTTTACTGTGAAGGGTTAATGCCACACGGTCAAGGTTAGGCTTGTTGAGATCGGGAGGACCTTAGGAACATTCAAGTGGTGGAATTTTTCTTCTCACCCTAACGGTTCTCTCACTGTCACTCAAAAGCAAATGACATTGTGGTGCAGGCTTCATTTTGGGCCTTCTATTCTAATGGTTGCTGCGCCTAGACCGAGCGAGCTACGGTCAAGCGGGATAGCTCGTTGAACTCAGAACAGTCTGGAGACTATGGTGATGCCATTTTTTGTGTTGATTTCAGAATGCCATTTTGGTGATGGTCCCTCTCCGTTTAAACATATTGCAAATGTACAAAAGTCAACTAGCAAGTCAGTGTCCATCAGTCAATTAGATGTCATTATGACACCAAATGGATATCAATTGACACCAAACCCACTTTTTCCTACTCATTTAGTAGCCAACTATCACATATGTCAGAGCAGGCCCATAATTCACAGCGCCTCTAGTTGAAAACATAATAAAAAGGTAAAACACATAGTTACGTTCTAGCTGCGGGTCCAGTTCGGACATTATGTGAAGTCCTATGTGAGGCGACCCCGAATCCCGAGTTTCGGCTCGATAGGTCATTTGGTGTCCGAGAAAAACCCTAATTGGTGCTGAAAATCCACTTATTTCCATGCCTTGCTACGGGGTCCTTGAACGAGCTATCGGACAGAAACTTTGGGGTCCGTCTCTATGGGCCGAGCCGGTTTCAACGCACCTAGCCTTGCGTCTCTGAGACTTTTCTAAACGTCGTCATTTTCGTGATGCAAAAATGAATTGAAGTTATTCCAAATGTACGAGGCTGTTTCTCGGTCCGAGAACCGTCTAGAGCCACGTAACTCGCCACGCACCATGGCCCGGAGGTCTAGAACAGGTTTCTAAAGTTTCGGAACTCTAGGTCCGACCGTTCTTTTTTAGCTCCAACAAAGCTAACTATTGCGGCCACTGTCTGTCTCTACGCACCCCAATACGTCCCTCCATCCAAGTTGTGTTTTAGTGCAATTTTTTTTTCCTTTGATTTTTTTGGGGAAAAATGACTGATTTACAGTTCATGGGGGTTGCCTAATCACATATATGAAGTTTTGGACAGATCTGAATTTTTTAACCCTTCGAAACAGCCCCTGAGACACCAATTATGGCACTTCCGGTTGGCACAGGAAGCTATAAATCACCACATGTCTTGATTGACATGGCCACTTACAGAATCCCGAGTTTTAAGTCTTTACGTTAAGAATTGACTGATCTACACAGGGTTGAATGCACAATGTCTATCAAACTGCATGCAATGTATGGGTAAACACTTTTAGGGTGATTTGAACCACTTCCGGTTGGTCCAGGAAGCTTAGAATCAACACAGGTAGACCTCATAGTGGCCTGATGGACTGGTACCGAAGACAGGTTCATACGGCATTCATAACCCACATAGGCCTCAGGTTGAAATTAAGGGTGCAGGCAATGTATTCCTATGGGGAGAGATGACACTGTAATCTGTGAGATCAAAAAACACTGTTTTACTGTTAAGGGTTAATGCCACACGGTCAAGGTTAGGCTTGTTCAGATCGGGAGGACCTTATGAACATTCCTATGGTGGAATTTTTCTTCTCACCCTAACGGTTCTCTCACTGTCACTCAAAAGCAAATGACATTGTGGGGCAGGCTTCATTTTGGGCCTAATATTCTAATGGTTGCTGCGCCTAGACCGAGCGAGCTACGGTCAAGCGGGATAGCTCGTTGAACTCAGCACAGTCTGGAGACTATGGTGATGCCATTTTTTGTGTTGATTTCAGAATGCCATTTTGGTGATGGTCCCTCTCTGTTTAAACATATTGCAAATGTTCAAAAGTCAACTAGCAAGTCAGTGTCCATCAGTCAATTAGATGTCATTATGACACCAAACCCACTGTTTCCTACTCATTTAGATGCCAACTATCATATATGTCAGAGCAGTCCCATAATTCACAGCGCCTCTAGTTTAAAACATAATAAAAAGGTAAAACACATAGTTACGTTCTAGCTGCGGGTCCAGTTCGGACATTATGTGAAGTCCTATGTGAGGCGACCCCGAATCCCGAGTTTCGGCTCGATAGGTCATTTGGTGTCCGAGAAAAACCCTAATTGGTGCTGAAAATCCACTTATTTCCATGCCTTGCTACGGGGTCCTTGAACGAGCTATCGGACAGAAACTTTGGGGTCCGTCTCTATGGGCCGAGCCGGTTTCAACGCACCTAGCCTTGCGTCTCTGAGACTTTTCTAAACGTCGTCATTTTCGTGATGCAAAAATGAATTGAAGTTATTGCGAATGTACGAGGCTGTTTCTCGGTCCGAGAACCGTCTAGAGCCACGTAACTCGCCACGCACCATGGCCCGGAGGTCTAGAACAGGTTTCTAAAGTTTCGGAACTCTAGGTCCGACCGTTCTTTTTTAGCTAGAACAAAGCTAACTATTGCGGCCACTGTCTGTCTCTACGCACCCCAATACGTCCCTCCATCCAAGTTGTGTTTTAGTGCGATTTTTTTTTCCTTTGATTTTTTTTGGGAAAAATGACTGATTTACAGTTCATGGGGGTTGCCTAATCACATATATGAAGTTTTGGACAGATCTGAATTTTTTAACCCTTCGAAACAGCCCCTGAGACACCAATTATGGCACTTCCGGTTGGCACAGGAAGTTATAAATCAACACATATCCTCATTGGGGTATGCTGTTACAGAATCCTGAGTTTTAAGTCCTTACGTTTAGAATTGACTGATCTACACAGGGTTGAATGCACTATGTCTATCAAACTGCATGCAGTGTATGGGTAAACACTTTTAGGGGCATTTGAACCACTTCCGGTTGGTCCAGGAAGCTTAGAATCGACACAGGTAGACCTCATAGTGGCCTGATGGACTGGTACCGAAGACAGGTTCATACGGCATTCATAACCCACATAGGCCTCAGGTTGAAATTAGGGGTGCAGGCAATGTATTCCTATGGGGAGAGATGACACTGTAATCTGTGAGATCAAAAAACCCTGTTTTACTGTGAAGGGTTAATGCCACACGGTCAAGGTTAGGCTTGTTGAGATCGGGAGGACCTTAGGAACATTCATGTGGTGGAATTTTTCTTCTCACCCTAACGGTTCTCTCACTGTCACTCAAAAGCAAATGACATTGTGGGGCAGGCTTCATTTTGGGCCTACTGTTCTAATGGTCGGTTATTGTGTTATTTCAGAAAATCATAGAAAATCACAGAAATGTCGCAGAGCTCCGCAGCACACTTTAAAAAGATTCGTATGAACACCCTGCAACTGGATCTGTAACCGTTGAAAAAAAAAAACGCCTATTTGTGACCATCACCAATTTGTCATTGTTCCGTTTCTCTTAAATGACGATAGATAAATGGCTGGTTCTTTTTTTATTGACACCGGAGGCTCCTTGGCTTTGACCCGAAGTGGAAAAATAATTTCTCTACTTCCATTTTAAGCCTTTAATCCCAGAAAAATGGCCGTAGCTCAAAAACCGTCGAGGCCTAGACGCCATCCCGTTCGGGGCCAACTGCCCCTTGAGCCAAACCTACGCTCGCCAAGTTTCGGCTTCGAAATATTTTCAGTTTTTGAGATAAGGCCCCGTCGCGATTCGTGATGTTTTGCCAAATTGCCATATGATTCCGTATGCCATCTGGTGGGAGTGTCCGGGACGGCGGAAAAAACGGTCCGAAACTTGTTTTTTTTTTTAAACGGGAACCGAAAGTCCGACAAAGTTCATTTGATGACTTCCCGGTAGGTCTGGCCCTACCGCACGGCCCGACGCCGACCGCGAATTTTACAAACGATTTCGGACGTCGGGTAAGGGACCGTACATTTGCAATATGGACTTTCTCACTGATCATACACGAAATGCCGAAATGTTCCCTTAAGGTATGAGTTAAGTCAAAGTCAAAGACCACCATCATTACTGACTTGGTCATATTAAATATCAGCTGTAGTTCTACAGAAGCAGAAATCAGGGACACCAAAGTTTACAAAGAGTTGCTTTGTCAATGTGTGTGTGTGTGTTTGTGTGTGTGTGTGTGTGTGTGTGTGTGTGTGTGTGTGTGTGTGTGTGTGTGTGTGTGTGTGTGTGTGTGTGTGTGTGTGTGTGTTTGTGTGTGTGTGTGTGTGTAATTAATGGGAATAAGTGTGTTTTGTATTACCATACAGTATAACATATGATCATTCAACAAGTCTCAAGTTACCTTAACTTCTCCTTTTGATACCTAGAAACATCTACATTAAATTAATTAGTGAAAAGTGAGTTAACATTCTAATGTGAATGATGATGATTTCTAATATTGTGTCTGGTTTCATCCATCAGATGCCTGTGATCTCACACTGGACCCAAACACAGTATTCAGATACTGCTTTCTGTCTGAGGGGAACAAAAAGGTGACACATATGGGAAAGTACCATCCGTATCCTGATCACCCAGAGAGATTTGAGCGCTGTGGAGAGGTGCTGTGTAGAGAGAGTCTGACTGGGCGCTGTTACTGGGAGGTAGAGTGGAGTGGGAGGGGAGAGGAAGTGTGGACAGGGAGAAGGGTTGATATAGGAGTGACATATAAAGGAATCAGCAGGAGAGAAGGGGGTGATGACTGTTGGCTTGGATACAATGACAAGTCCTGGAGTCTGCGCTGCTCTGACAACAGTTACTCTGCCTGGCACAATAATAACTTCACTACTATAGACGTCCCCTCCTCCAGCTCCCACAGAGTAGGAGTGTATCTGGACTGGCCAGCCGACACTCTGTCCTTCTACAGAGTCTCCTCGGACACACTGACCCACCTGTACACATTCCACACCACATTCACTGAGCCCCTCTATCCAGGGTTTCATCTTTGGGGTTGTGGTGTCTCAGCGTCCCTGTGTCAGGTGATTCTGAATAACAATGACCTGAAGGATTCAGGAGTGGAGCTGCTCTCTGCTGGACTGGGGAATCCCCACTGTAAACTGGAGACTCTGAGGTCAGTATTCCTGTAGTTGGTCAACAAGTGATAACTGTTCACCAGATCCACATGTGTTTACCAGACACATAGTCCACACCATATGTGTTTGGACAGTGAAGCTTACAGTTTTAAATGTGGTGCTCTGCTCCAGCATTTTGGATTTGAGATATAATGTTTCATATTAGGTGACAGTACAGAATGTCACATTTTAATTAAAGGTATTTTCATACATATCTTTTTAACAGTTTAGAAATTAAAGCACTTTATGTATGTAGTTCTCCCATTTGAAGAAGTCTAAATTATTCTGACAAATTCACTTATAGTGTATTAAAGTAGTCATAAGTTTAGTATTTGGTCCCATATTCCATGCCTGCAGTGATTACATCAAGCTTGTGATTCTACTAACTTGTTAAATGCATTTATAGTTTGTCTTGGTTGTGTTTTAGATGTTTTCCTGATAGAAACTGAATGGTGAATAATGTCCTGTCATTTTGGAGTCACTTCACTTGTATTGTCAGTAAGAATAGAAGATGTTTCTGAACACTTCTACATTAATGTGGATGCTACCATGGTTATGACTCAGTACTGGTACTCCTTATAGTCTCATTATTACCTGAACTATCTAGTACCCTGCACATTGACTCAGGACTGGTACTCCTTATAGTCTCATTATTACCTCAACTACCTGGTACCCTGCACATTGACTCAGTACTGGTACTCCGTATAGTCTCTGGCCCTGAGATATGAATGACGCAGTTACAGAGACTATAACAAAACATGCTAATCTCTCACCATTACCAATAACAGAGGCTACAACAAAACATGCTAACCTCTCACCATTACCAATAACAGAGGCTACAACAAAACATGCTAACCTCTCACCATTACCAATAACAGAGGCTACAACAAAACATGCTAACCTCTCACCATTACCAATAACAGAGGCTACAACAAAACATGCTAACCTCTCACCATTACCAATAACAGAGGCTACAACAAAACATGCTAACCTCTCACCATTACCAATAACAGAGGCTACAACAAAACATGCTAACCTCTCACCATCACCAATAACAGAGGCTACAACAAAACATGCTAACCTCTCACCATTACCAATAACAGAGGCTTCAACAAAACATGCTAACCTCTCACCATTACCAATAACAGAGGCTACTACAAAACATGCTAATCTCTCACCATTACCAATAACAGAGGCTACAACAAAACATGCTAAACTCTCACCATTACCAATAACATAGGCTACAACAAAACATGCTAACCTCTCACCATTACCAATAACAGAGGCTACAACAAAACATGCTAACCTCTCACCATTACCAATAACAGAGACTACAACAAAACATGCTAACCTCTCACCATTACCAATAACAGAGACTACAACAAAACATGCTAACCTCTCACCATTACCAATAACAGAGGCTACAACAAAACATGCTAACCTCTCACCATTACCAAAAACCTAGGATACAACAAAACATGCTAACCTCTCACCATTACCAATAACAGAGGCTACTACAAAACATGCTAACCTCTCACCATTACCAATAACAGAGGCTACAACAAAACATGCTAATCTCTCACCATTACCAATAACAGAGGCTACAACAACACATGCTAACCTCTCACCATTACCAATAACAGAGGCTACAACAAAACATGCTAACCTCTCACCATTACCAATAACAGAGACTACAACAAAACATGCTAACCTCTCACTATTACCGATAACAGAGGCTACAACAAAACATGCTAACCTCTCACCATTACCAATAACAGAGGCTACAACAAAACATACTAACCTCTCACCATTACCAATAACAGAGGGGGTCTGATCTTTGTGCCTCTGTAACTTTCTCATTCATCATTATCCTCGATTCATTCCTGATTATTCATCATCATAGTAGCATCCACATGAATGTAGAAGTGTTCAGAAACATCTTCTATTCTTACTGACAATACAAGTGAAGTGACTCCAAAATGACAGGACATTATTCACCATTCAGTTTCTATCAGGAAAACATCTAAAACACAACCAAGACAAACTATAAATGCATTCAACAAGTTAGTAGAATCACAAGCTTGATGTAATCACTGCAGGCATGGAATATGGGACCAAATACTAAACTTATGACTACTTTAATACAATATAAGTGAATTTGTCCAAATAATTAGGACTTGTTCAAATTGGAGAACTATATACACAAAGTGCTTTCATTTCTAAATGGTTAAACAGATATGATATGTATGAATACCCTGAAATAAAAGGTGACATTCTGTTCTATCACCTAATATGAAACATGTATGTAGGGTTTGTGGCTTTGGTTTATGTTCATATAATGTTCATGTATTCATGGTGGACTTCTCAGGCTCGTTAAGACAAACATTCTGACCACCACTTGGACAAAGGTGTGTGTGTGTGTGTGTGTGTGTGTGTGTGTGTGTGTGTGTGTGTGTGTGTGTGTGTGTGTGTCTGTGTGTGTGTCTGTGTGTGTCTGTGTGTGTCTGTGTGTGTGTGTGTGTGAGTTCAGGTGTTTCACTCAATGACTGTCTGTTCTTCTGCTTACCACTACAGTGTGGATCATGGTGGAGAGTACACAATGAAACCTGGACTTAGAAAATGTGAGTGTTGACTCCTGTGAAGAATATGACTAAGAATAAGTCTTAATTCAAGTTAAATCAAAGTCAAAGACCACCATCATTACTTACTTGGTCATATTAAATATGAGCTGTAGTTATACAGAAGCAGAAATCAGAGACACCAAAGTTTACAAAGAGTTGCTTTGACAATGTGTGTGTTGTGTGTGTGTGTGTGTTTGTGTGTGTGTGTGTGTGTGTGTGTGTGTGTGTGTAATTAATGGGAATAAGTGTGTTTTATATTACCATACAGTATAACATATGATCATTCAACAAGTCTCAAGTTACCTTAACTTCTCCTTTTGATACCTAGAAACATCTACATTAAATTAATTAGTGAAAAGTGAGTTAACATTCTAATGTGAATGATGGTGATTTCTAATATTGTGTCTGGTTTCATCCATCAGATGCCTGTGATCTCACACTGGACCCAAACACAGTATTCAGATACTGCTTTCTGTCTGAGGGGAACAAAAAGGTGACACATATGGGAAAGTACCATCCGTATCCTGATCACCCAGAGAGATTTGAGCACTGTGGAGAGGTGCTGTGTAGAGAGAGTCTGACTGGGCGCTGTTACTGGGAGGTAGAGTGGAGTGGGGGAGAGGCTGATATAGGAGTGGCATATAAAGGAATCAGCAGGAGAGAAGGGGGTGATGACTGTTGGCTTGGATACAATGACAAGTCCTGGAGTCTGCGCTGCTCTGACAACAGTTACAATGCCAGGCACAATAATAATCTCACTACCATAGACGTCCTCCCCTCCAGCTCCCACAGAGTAGGAGTGTATCTGGACTGGCCAGCCGGCACTCTGTCCTTCTACAGAGTCGCCTCGGACACACTGACCCACCTGTACACATTCCACACCACATTCACTGAACCCCTCTATCCAGGGTTTCATCTTTTTGGTTGTGGCGTCTCAGCGTCCCTGTGTCAGGTGATTCTGAAAAACAATGACCTGAAGGATTCAGGACTGGAGCTGCTCTCTGCAGGCCTGAGGAATCTCCACTGTAAACTGGAGTCTCTGAGGTCAGTATTCCTGTAGTTGGTCAACAAGTGATAACTGTTCACCAGATCCACATGTGTTTACCAGACACACATAGTCTACACCATATGTGTTTGGACGGTGAAGCTTACAGTTTTAAATGTGGTGCTCTGCTCCATCATTTTGGATTTGAGATATAATGTTTCATATTAGGAGACAGTACAGAATGTCACATTTTATTTGAGGGTATTTTCATACAGAGCTGTGTTACTTTTAATAAAGGAAAGCACTTTCTGTATATAGTTCTCCCATTTGAAGAAGTCTAAATTATTTGGACAAATTCACTTATAGTGTATTAAAGTAGTCATAAGTTTAGTATTTGGTCCAATATTCCATGACTGCAGTGATTACATCAAGCTGGTGATTCTACTAACTTGTTGAATTTATTTGCAGTTTGTCTTGGTTGTGTTTTGGATGTTTTTCCTAATAGAAACTAAATGGTGAATAATGTCCTGTCATTTTGGAGTCACTTCACTTGTATTGTCAGTAAGAATAGAAGATGTTTCTGAACACTTCTACATTCATGTGGATACTACCATGGTTATGACACAGTACTGGTACTCCTTATAGTCTCATTATTACCTGAACTATCTAGTACCCTGCACATTGACTCAGTACTGGTACTCCTTATAGTCTCATTATTACCTCAACTACCTGGTACCCTGCACATTGACTCAGTACTGGTTCTCCTTATAGCCTCATTATTACCTCAACTACCCGGTACCCTGCACATTGACTCAGTACTGGTACTCCTTATAGCCTCATTATTACCTCAACTACCTGGTACCCTGCACATTGACTCAGTACTGGTACTCCTTATAGCCTCATTATTACCTCACTACCTGGTACCCTGCACATTGACTCAGTACTGGTACTCCTTATAGCCTCATTATTACCTCAACTACCTGGTACCCTGCACATTGACTCAGTACTGGTTCTCCTTATAGTCTCATTATTACCTCAACTACCTGGTACCCTGCACATTGACTCAGTACTGGTACTCCTTGTAGTCTCATTATTACCTCAACTACCTGGTACCCCTGCACATTGACTCAGTACTGGTACTTCTTATAGCCTCATTATTACCTCAACTACCTGGTACCCTGCACATTGACTCAGTACTGGTACTCCTTATAGCCTCATTATTACCTCAACTACCTGGTACCCTGCACATTGACTCAGTACTGGTTCTCCTTATAGTCTCATTATTACCTCAACTACCTGGTACCCTGCACATTGACTCAGTACTGGTACTCCTTATAGTCTCATTATTACCTCAACTACCTGGTACCCTGCACATTGACTCAGTACTGGTACTCCTTATAGCCTCATTATTACCTCAACTACCCGGTACCCTGCACATTGACTCAGTACTGGTTCTCCTTATAGTCTCATTATTACCTCAACTACCTGGTACCCTGCACATTGACTCAGTACTGGTATTCCTTATAGTCTCATTATTACCTCAACTACCTGGTACCCTGCACATTGACTCAGTACTGGTACTCCTTATAGCCTCATTATTACCTCACTACCTGGTACCCTGCACATTGACTCAGTACTGGTACTCCTTATAGCCTCATTATTACCTCAACTACCTGGTACCCTGCACATTGACTCAGTACTGGTTCTCCTTATAGTCTCATTATTACCTCAACTACCTGGTACCCTGCACATTGACTCAGTACTGGTACTCCTTGTAGTCTCATTATTACCTCAACTACCTGGTACCCCTGCACATTGACTCAGTACTGGTACTTCTTATAGCCTCATTATTACCTCAACTACCTGGTACCCTGCACATTGACTCAGTACTGGTACTCCTTATAGTCTCATTATTACCTCAACTACCTGGTACCCTGCACATTGACTCAGTACTGGTACTCCTTATAGCCTCATTATTACCTCAACTACCCGGTACCCTGCACATTGACTCAGTACTGGTTCTCCTTATAGTCTCATTATTACCTCAACTACCTGGTACCCTGCACATTGACTCAGTACTGGTACTCCTTATAGTCTCATTATTACCTCAACTACCTGGTACCCTGCACATTGACTCAGTACTGGTACTCCTTATAGCCTCATTATTACCTCACTACCTGGTACCCTGCACATTGACTCAGTACTGGTACTCCTTATAGCCTCATTATTACCTCAACTACCTGGTACCCTGCACATTGACTCAGTACTGGTTCTCCTTATAGTCTCATTATTACCTCAACTACCTGGTACCCTGCACATTGACTCAGTACTGGTACTCCTTGTAGTCTCATTATTACCTCAACTACCTGGTACCCCTGCACATTGACTCAGTACTGGTACTTCTTATAGCCTCATTATTACCTCAACTACCTGGTACCCTGCACATTGACTCAGTACTGGTACTCCGTATAGTCTCTGGCCCTGAGATATGAATGACGCAGTTACAGAGACTATAACAAAACATGCTAATCTCTCACCATTACCAATAACAGAGGCTACAACAAAACATGCTAACCTCTCACCATTACCAATAACAGAGGCTACAACAAAACATGCTAACCTCTCACCATTACCAATAACAGAGGCTACAACAAAACATGCTAACCTCTCACCATTACCAATAACATAGGCTACAACAAAACATGCTAACCTCTCACCATTACCAATAACAGAGGATACAACAAAACATGCTAACCTCTCACCATTACCAATAACAGACGCTACAACAAAACATGCTAACCTCTCACCATTTCCAATAACAGAGACTACAACAAAAAATGCTAACCTCTCACCATTACCAATAACAGAGGCTACAACAAAACATACTAACCTCTCACCATTACCAATAACAGAGACTACAACAAAACATGCTAACCTCTCACCATTACCAATAACAGAGGCTACAACAAAACATGCTAACCTCTCACCATTACCAATAACAGAGACTACAACAAAACATGCTAACCTCTCACCATTACCAATAACAGAGACTACAACAAAACATGCTAACCTCTCACCATTACCAATAACAGAGGCTACAACAAAACATGCTAACCTCTCACCATTACCAAAAACAGAGGATACAACAAAACATGCTAACCTCTCACCATTACCAATAACAGAGGCTACAACAAAACATACTAACCTCTCACCATTACCAATAACAGAGGCTACAACAAAACATACTAACCTCTCACCATTACCAATAACAGAGTCTACAACAAAACATGCTAACCTCTCACCATTACCAATAACAGAGGCTACAACAAAACATACTAACCTCTCACCATTACCAATAACAGAGTCTACAACAAAACATACTAACCTCTCACCATTACCAATAACAGAGTCTACAACAAAACATACTAACCTCTCACCATTACCAATAACAGAGTCTACAACAAAACATACTAACCTCTCACCATTACCAATAACAGAGGCTACAACAAAACATGCTAACCTCTCACCATTACCAATAACAGAGGCTACAACAAAACATACTAACCTCTCACCATTACCAATAACAGAGGGGGGATGATCTTTGTGCCTCTGTAACTTTCTCATTCATCATTATTCTCGATTCATTCCTGATTATTCATCATCATAGTAGCATCCACATGAATGTAGAAGTGTTCAGAAACATCTTCTATTCTTACTGACAATACAAGTGAAGTGACTCCAAAATGACAGGACATTATTCACCATTCAGTTTCTATCAGGAAAACATCTAAAACACAACCAAGACAAACTATAAATGCATTTAACAAGTTAGTAGAATCACAATCTTGATGTAATCACTGCAGGCATGGAATATGGGACCAAATACTAAACTTATGACTACTTTAATACAATATAAGTGAATTTGTCCAAATAATTAGGACTTGTTCAAATTGGAGAACTATATACACAAAGTGCTTTCATTTCTAAATGGTTAAACAGATATGATATGTATGAATACCCTGAAATAAAAGGTGACATTCTGTTCTATCACCTAATATGAAACATGTATGTAGGGTTTGTGGCTTTGGTTTATGTTCATATAATGTTCATGTATTCATGGTGGACTTCTCAGGCTCGTTAAGACAAACATTCTGACCACCACTTGGACAAAGGTGTGTGTGTGTGTGTGTGTGTGTGTGTGTGTGTGTGTGTGTGTGTGTGTGTGTGTGTGTGTGTCTGTGTGAGTTCAGGTGTTTCACTCAATGACTGTCTGTTCTTCTGCTTACCACTACAGTGTGGATCATGGTGGAGAGTACAGAATGAAACCTTGGCTTAGAAAATGTGAGTGTTGACTGCTGTGAAGAATATGACTAAGAATAAGTCTTATTTCAAGTTAAGTCAAAGTCAAAGACCACCATCATTACTTACTTGGTCATATTAAATATCAGCTGTAGTTCTACTGAAGCAGAAATCAGGGACACCAAAGTTTACAAAGAGTTGCTTTGGCAATGTGTGTGTGTGTGTGTGTGTTTGTGTAATTAATGGGAATAAGTGTGTTTTATATTACCATACAGTACAACACATGATCATTCAACAAGTCTCAAGTTACCTTAACTTCTCCTTTTGATACCTAGAAACATCTACATTAAATGAATTAGTGAAAAGTGAGTTAACATTAATGTGAATGATGATGATTTCTAATATTGTGTCTGGTTTCATCCATCAGATGCCTGTGATCTCACACTGGACCCAAACACAGTATTCAGATACTGCTTTCTGTCTGAGGGGAACAAAAAGGTGACACATATGGGAAAGTACCATCCGTATCCTGATCACCCAGAGAGATTTGAGCACTGTGGAGAGGTGCTGTGTAGAGAGGGTCTGACTGGGCGCTGTTACTGGGAGGTAGATTGGAGTGGGAGGGGAGAGGAAGTGTGGACAGGGAGAAGGGTTGATATAGGAGTGACATATAAAGGAATCAGCAGGAGAGAAGGGGGTGATGACTGTTGGCTTGGATTCAATGACAAGTCCTGGAGTCTGCGCTGCTCTGACAACAGTTACTATGCCAGGCACAATAATAATTCCACTACTATAGACGTCCCTTCCTCCAGCTCCCACAGAGTAGGAGTGTATCTGGACTGGCCAGCCGACACTCTGTCCTTCTACAGAGTCTCCTCGGACACACTGACCCACCTGTACACATTCCACACCACATTCACTGAACCCCTCTATTCAGGGTTTCATCTTTGGGGTTGTGGCGTCTCAGCGTCCCTGTGTCAGGTGATTCTGAATAACAATGACCTGAAGGATTCAGGAGTGGAGCTGCTCTCTGCTGGACTGGGGAATCCCCACTGTAAACTGGAGACTCTGAGGTCAGTATTCCTGTAGTTGGTCAACAAGTGATAACTGTTCACCAGATCCACATGTGTTTACCAGGCACACATAGTCCACACCATATGTGTTTGGACAGTGAAGCTTACAGTTTTAAATGTGGTGCTCTGCTCCAGCATTTTGGATTTGAGATACAATGTTTCATATTAGGTGACAGTACAGAATGTCACATTTTAATTAAAGGTATTTTCATACATATCTTTTTAACAGTTTAGAAATTAAAGCACTTTCTGTATATAGTTCTCCCATTTGAAGAAGTCTAAATTATTCTGACAAATTCACTTATAGTGTATTAAAGTAGTCATAAGTTTAGTATTTGGTCCCATATTCCATGCCTGCAGTGATTACATCAAGATTGTGATTCTACTAACTTGTTAAATGCATTTATAGTTTGTCTTGGTTGTGTTTTAGATGTTTTTCCTAATAGAAACTGAAAGGTGAATAATGTCCTGTCATTTTGGAGTCACTTCACTTGTATTGTCAGTAAGAATAGAAGATGTTTCTGAACACTTCTACATTAATGTGGATGCTACCATGGTTATGACACAGTACTGGTACTCCTTATAGTCTCATTATTACCTGAACTATCTAGTACCCTGCACATTGACTCAGTACTGGTACTCCTTATAGTCTCATTATTACCTCAACTACCTGGTACCCTGCACATTGACTCAGTACTGGTTCTCCTTATAGTCTCATTATTACCTCAACTACCTGGTACCCTGCACATTGACTCAGTACTGGTACTCCTTATAGTCTCATTATTACCTCAACTACCTGGTACCCTGCACATTGACTCAGTACTGGTACTCCTTATAGTCTCATTATTACCTCAACTACCTGGTACCCTGCACATTGACTCAGTACTGGTACTCCTTATAGTCTCATTATTACATCAACTACCTGGTACTATCACCTAATATGAAACATGTATGTAGGGTTTATGGCTTTGGTTTATGTTCATATAATGTTCATGTATTCATGGTGGACTTCTCAGGCTCGTTAAGACAAACATTCTGACCACCACTTGGACAAAGGTGTGTGTGTGTGTGTGTGTGTGTGTGTGTGTGTGTGTGTGTGTGTGTGTGTGTGTGTGTGTGTGTGTGTGTGTGTGTGTGTGTGTGAGTTCAGGTGTATCCCTCAATGACTGTCTGTTCTTCTGCTTACCGCTACAGTGTGGAACATGGTGGAGAGAACAGAATGAAACCTGGACTTAGAAAATGTGAGTGTTGACTGCTGTGAAGAATATGACTAAGAATAAGTCTTAATTCAAGTTAAGTCAAAGTCAAAGACCACCATCATTACTTACTTGGTCACATTAAATATCAGCTGTAGTTCTACAGAAGCAGAAATCAGGGACACCAAAGTTTACAAAGAGTTGCTTTGACAATGTGTGTGTGTGTGTGTGTGTGTGTGTGTGTGTGTGTGTGTGTGTGTGTGTGTGTGTGTGTGTGTGTGTGTGTGTGTGTGTGTGTGTGTGTGTCTGGTTTCATCCATCAGATGCCTGTGATCTCACACTGGACCCAAACACAGTATTCAGATACAGCTTTCTGTCTGAAGGGAACAAAAAGGTGACACATATGGGAAAGTACCATCCGTATCCTGATCACCCAGAGAGATTTGAGCACTGTGGAGAGGTGCTGTGTAGAGAGAGTCTGACTGGGCGCTGTTACTGGGAGGTAGAGTGGGGTGGGAGGGGAGAGGATGATTGGAGTGGGAGAAAGGTTGATATAGGAGTGACATATAAAGGAATCAGCAGGAGAGAAGGGGGTGATGACTGTTGGCTTGGATACAATGACAAGTCCTGGAGTCTGCGCTGCTCTGACAACAGTTACACTGCCTGGCACAATAAGAATTCCACTACCATAGACATCCGCCCCTCCAGCTCCCACAGAGTAGGAGTGTATCTGGACTGGCCAGCCGGCACTCTGTCCTTCTACAGAGTGTACTCTGACACACTGACACACCTGTACACATTCCACACCACTTTCACTGAGCCCCTCTATCCAGGGTTTCATCTTTGGGGTCGTGACTCCTCAGCGTCCCTTTGTCAGGTGGTGATGATGAGTCAGTTTCCCTGTGTCAAACACAACATGATGTTTCGTTTTTGTTCAGTAAGACACACTGGAGCAACAATGTAGTATATCTCTCTGGTCCTGAGATATAATGTTATTATTACAACTAAATATTCAGTTATAATGTTATTATTACATCTAAATATTCAGATATAATGCCATTATTACATCTAAATATTCAGATATAATGCCATTATTACATCTAAATATTCAGATATAATGTTATTATTATATCTAAATATTCAGATATAATGTTATTATTACATCTAAATATTCAAGGTTATACACCACCTAAGTTAATACTCATTAATAGAATCACCACACTGTGTTGTAAAAACTGGTTTCATTTAGAAATCATTGATCGTGTTGTTATTGGGCTTCTTGGTGTTTTTAAGTAGAATTTTTATTTGTCACATTCTTGACAAAACAAAAGAGACGATTTATGCACCACTTTGGACTATACAATAGGTAAGAATAGTTGAATTGTAAAAAGTTGTGATTGTTGTCACGAGTATTGATTTTTGGTTAGGTAACGCCAGTGAAATCGAACAAGAAGTTAACGTATTCTAAACATGATCTGTTTTCATTACGGGGAACAATGAAATGTCTACAATAGGGTATGGCTGGCTAGGAATGTCTTATTTAAAGGGACAGTGCACGTTTATCACGGTTGTTTGAGTGTATGGCAGGGTATAAAATATTTTGGGCCGACAATTTGGAGATAGACTGAATGAGTTACATGAAACATCGAGGAAAATTAAAACGAATGGTTTGAGGGCATTATCATAATTATTAGGTTTCGTTGTTGTAGTAAAAGTTTGGGTTAAGGGGATTTCCCTGTTACCAGAGACAAGATATCTTAAAGGGGTACACTCACATATGGATTATTATGAGTTTTAATTAGACAAGTGAATAACGTATTGCGAAGAGTCGTAATTAAAATGCTGTCAAAGACGAGACAGTTACTTAAATCAAAATGAATTCTAAATAATAACGAAGAGACAATTACGATAGATTTATGCCCATCGAAATGTTCTTATAAATTTAGCGAATTGAGAGATGAGAGATGTTGATTGATGTTGTAAATTCTAATTCAGGATTCAACAGATGTGATAAATTAGGTTTGGTTTCTCGAACCCGTACTACTGTTGCTGCAGACAGCCAACAATTATTTACTATTCATTGAAAGTCGTTGCGGCTCGGCTCTAGGTTGAGCGCTTGTTGATGACATCACTCAAGGCACTTTTGTCGTCACGGAAATGTCTCTGTCCATTTCATGCAAATACGAGTCTTACAAATTCTTAGGAATTGACAGAGTGTTTAATTTTAATTGGGTATTAAAACATATAGACATTTAATTCCTGTAACAGATGATAACTATGTTTGTGGAGTAAAATATGTGCATCTGTTGGTTTGAAATAAACTTTAGTGAAAATTGTTTTTTGAGACTGATTTATGTGATTAAAGAAAACTGTAGTATCCAAGAAGTGTACTTCACATGGATGTATTATGTATTTAACCTTAATGGATGGGTGGTGACTGTTGAGAATGATAATGAATTCAGTGAATAGTTGGATATCATGAGGCCAGGCTCCTATAATGTCGTCTAGAAGTCTGTAATAGAATGTAGGTTGATGTGGGCACTTGGCCAATGCCTCTCTCTCCCATTCAGCCATGTAAATGTTTGCATATTCTGGGGCAAACCTCTTAAGGATATTGAGACGCTATTAGCCAATAGCCTGGGGAAATTCAGAGCGCCAAATTCAAAGAGTACGAGATAAAAACTCTAACTTTCATTATATCACACATGCAGGGTACTCAATTAAAGCTACACTCGTTGTGAATCCAGCCAACATGTCAGAAAATGCTTTTCGACGAAATTACCTTTGACGAGCTTCTTTGTTGGCACTCCAATATGTCCCATAAACATCACAATTGGTTATTTTTTTTCGATTAAATCCGTCCATGTATACCCAAAATGTCCATTTATAAAGCCCGTCTGATCCAGAAAAAAACAGCTTTCCAAAACGCAACGTCATTATAAAATGTTTAAAAGTTGCCTATAAACTTTGCCAAAATACTTCAAACTACTTTTGTAATCCAACTTTAGGTATTTGTAAACGTTAATAATCGACCAAATTGATGACGGGGCGATCTGTATCAATAGCAGCAAGTCAACAAGTCATGGACGATTTTCTCTCTTTCATAACTATCCACAATGTAACCTCTGACAGGTAGTGCCTATTCTTCATTTCACTAAGGATTAACTTCAACCCAATTCCCAAGACTGGCGACATCGTGTGGAAGTTGTAGGAACTGTAAGCTGGGCGCTATCTAATTTCCCTTGACATAGACAATACAGGAAACTGGCGGAGAGATGTTTTTTTTTTTTCTGAACAGTTTTTCCTTGGGGTTTTGCCTGCTACACAAGTTCTGTTATAGTCACAGACATGATTTAACCAGTTTTATAAACCTCTGAGTGTTTTCTAGCCACACATACTAATCATATGCATATGCTATGTTCCTGGCATGAGTAGCAGGACGTTGAAATGTTGCACGCTTTTTATCAAAAAGTTGAAAAAAGGCACCCTAACCTCTAAGAGGTTTTAATGGATGGGTGGTGACTGTTGAGAAGGATAATGAATTCAGTGAATAGTTGGATATCATGAGGCCAGGCTCCTATAATGTCGTCTAGAAGTCTGTAATAGAATGTAGGTTGATGTGGGCACTTGGCCAATGCCTCTCTCTCCCATTCAGCCATGTAAATGTTTGCATATGCCGGGGCAAATTTCTTGCCCATAGCTGTTCCCTCCACCTGTAAGTAGTGCTTATCATTGAATATAAAGTCATTGTGTGTGAGGCTGATTTCTAATAATTGTAGTATTTCATTGTCTGGTCTATTGATATCTGGGTGTGCATGGAAAATATTTCTGACCGTCTGTACTCCTGTTGCTGTATTCATGTTAGTGTATAAGCTATCAATGTCTATAGTGAATATATATATGTTTGGGAGGGAACAACTATGGGTTTGATCTTCTCAAGAAAGTGATAAGTGTCTCTGAGGTAGCTGGGGTGTCTAGTGGAGAGAGGGTTGATATAATCATCAATATATTGGGCTATGCCTGGCTGGGGTTGGGGGTTGATGCTGGGACTGAGGCTGGGGTTGGGGTTGATGCTGGGGCTGAGGCTGGGGTTGGGGTTGATGCTGGGGCTGAGGCTGGGGTTGGGGGTTGATGCTGGGGCTGAGGCTGGGGTTGGGGGTTGATGCTGGGGCTGAGGCTGGGGTTGGGGTTGATGCTGGGGCTGAGGCTGGGGTTGGGGTTGATGCTGGGGATGAGGCTGGGGTTGGGGTTGATGCTGGGGCTGAGGCTGGGGTTGGGGGTTGATGCTGGGACTGAGGCTGGGGTTGGGGTTGATGCTGGGGCTGAGGCTGGGGTTGGGGGTTGATGCTGGGGCTGAGGCTGGGGTTGGGGTTGGTAAAATCACAATAATTCTACATTTATAGTATGAACCTGGATCATCATAATGATTCTACATGTTATAATATGAACCTGGATCATCATAATGTTTCTACATTTATAGTATGAACCTGGATCATCATAATGATTCTACATGTTATAATATGAACCTGGATCATCATAATGATTCTACATGTTATAGTATGAACCTGGATCATCATAATGATTCTACATGTTATAATATGAACCTGGATCATCATAATGATTCTACATGTTATAATATGCCATGGCCTTTACTGGCCAAAGGTTAAACTGCTGTTATGGTTATGAAATACTATGGTGTTGTGTCACTAGACTTTGACCAGATATTATTACATCCAGAGATCAACTGAACCTAGAACATAGATACAGAGACACTTGTCATCAGGAAGGTTCTCTCTCAGCACAACGGAAAATATCTCAATGACTTGACATGTTCTGGTTGTGAATTCAGGCTACAAGGTAAGACTCTTCCCAGGGATTATTGTAAAGTGTGTAGAGACATTAAATGTCTGGTGTTATTTTAGTATAGTGAATGACAGTAAAACACTCAGATCTAACAGTCCATTTCACCTGGGACAGCTACGTGACAGTTCAATCATACTAAATGGCGCTAACTGGGTGTAGTCAAGTCACATTATAACATGTTGTTCATATAGCTAACTGGGTGTAGTCAAGTCACAATATAACATGTTGTTCATATAGCTAACTGGGTGTAGTCAAGTCACATTATAACATGTTGTTCATATAGCTAACTGGGTGTAGTCAAGTCACATTATAACATGTTGTTCATATTGCTAACTGGGTGTAGTCAAGTCACATTATAACATGTTGTTCATATAGCTAACTGGGTGTAGTCAAGTCACATTATAACATGTTGTTCATATAGCTAACTGGGTGTAGTCAAGTCACATTATAACATGTTGTTCATATAGCTAACTGGGTGTAGTCAAGTCACATTATAACATGTTGTTCATATAGCTAACTGGGTGTAGTCAAGTCACATTATAACATGTTGTTCATATAGCTAACTGGGTGTAGTCAAGTCACATTATTAAATGTTGTTCATATAGCTAACTGGGTGTAGTCAAGTCACATTATAACATGTTGTTCATATAGCTAACTGGGTGTAGTCAAGTCACATTATAACATGTTGTTTATATAGCTAACTGGGTGTAGTCAAGTCACATTATAACATGTTGTTCATATAGCTAACTGGGTGTAGTCAAGTCACATTATAACATGTTGTTCATATAGCTAACTGGGTGTAGTCAAGTCACATTATAACATGTTGTTCATATAGCTAACTGGGTGTAGTCAAGTCACATTATAACATGTTGTTCATATAGCTAACTGGGTGTAGTCAAGTCACATTATAACATGTTGTTCATATAGCTAACTGGGTGTAGTCAAGTCACATTATAACATGTTGTTCATATAGCTAAATGGGTGTAGTCAAGTCACATTATAACATGTTGTTCATATAGCTAACTGGGTGGAGTCAAGTCACATTATAACATGTTGTTCATATAGCTAACTGGGTGTAGTCAAGTCACATTATAACATGTTGTTCATATAGCTAACTGGGTGGAGTCAAGTCACATTATAACATGTTGTTCATATAGCTAACTGGGTGTAGTCAAGTCACATTATAACATGTTGTTCATATAGCTAACTGGGTGTAGTCAAGTCACATTATAACATGTTGTTCATATAGCTAACTGGGTGTAGTCAAGTCACATTATAACATGTTGTTCATATAGCTAAATGGGTGTAGTCAAGTCACATTATAACATGTTGTTCATATAGCTAACTGGGTGTAGTCAAGTCACATTATAACATGTTGTTCATATAGCTAACTGGGTGTAGTCAAGTCACATGATAACATGTTGTTCATATAGCTAACTGGGTGTAGTCAAGTCACATTATAACATGTTGTTCATATAGCTAACTGGGTGGAGTCAAGTCACATTATAACATGTTGTTCATATATTCGTATATCGCGGTTATTTTACAATTAGTATATTTTTTATGTATAAGTTGTAAGTCGTCTTTCAGAATATCAGAACATTTGTTGTTTTCTAAATTCCAATGAGCTCCTGCTTCCTGTGTAATTTGGTATGAAACCACTGAACAGACTTTTCTTAACATTAATATTAGGAACTGAATTCAGTAACAGCATCATAATATCATACCTGTTGAACAAAGCAACACACTAGAATGAGAGAAATTATTAAAAGAGAAAGTGACACATTATTATTAATATTATTATATATTATATTGTTATTATTATTATTATATTATTATTATTATGGACAAAAGGTGAAAAATATAAATCACGACTACATATTCATGTGATGCATTAAATCACCTGACTGTTTGAATGTGTCTGTTAGTAAATATTTTTTTTTCTAAGAGATAATGAATAAAAGAGAACATCTGACCTTCAAGAATTACTGTGTTAATCACAACCAACATGTTGGATCTCTGTTTAGTTGTCACTGTGTTAACCACAACCAACATGTTGGATCTCTGTTGAGTTGTCACTGTGTTAACCACAACCAACATGTTGGATCTCTGTTTAGTTGTCACTGTGTTAACCACAACCAACATGTTGGATCTCTGTTTAGTTGACACTGTGTTAACCACAACCAACATGTTGGATCTCT
The DNA here is from genome assembly GCF_013265735.2 of Oncorhynchus mykiss. Classification (NCBI taxonomy): domain Eukaryota; kingdom Metazoa; phylum Chordata; class Actinopteri; order Salmoniformes; family Salmonidae; genus Oncorhynchus; species Oncorhynchus mykiss. The sequence goes on from NC_048576.1 coordinate 101,349,786, forward strand.
GTTTAGTTGTTACTGTGTTAATAACCACAACCAACATGCTGGATCTCTGTTTAGTTGTCACTGTGTTAACCACAACCAACATGTTGGATCTCTGTTTAGTTTTCACTGTGTTAACCACAACCAACATGCTGGATCTCTGTTTAGGGGTCAGTGCTCTAAAATGAGTCTCTCTGGGGAGAGAGAGGAGGTGGGCCCTGCCTCTAAAATGAGTCTCTCTGGGGAGAGAGAGGAGGGGGGTCCTGCCTCTAAAATGCATCTCTCTGGGGGACATGACACCAAAGCTAAGAGGTAAGATGACCATTTATAAAGAATTTATCGAGTTCATTCAAAAAATAAATAGTTATCTTAAGATGAAACACTATATATCCTTTGTTTATCAGGAATGGAATGTTCGTATCCTGTATATTTGAATGTGATATGTGGTTGTCTAAATCAGGGGTTCTCAATCCGGGGTCTGTGGAGGTACTGCAGGGGTTCTCAATCCGGGGTCTGTGGAGGTACTGCAGGGGTTCTCAATCCGGGGTCTGTGGAGGTACTGCAGGGGTTCTCAATCTGGGGTCTGTGGAGGTACTGCAGGGGTTCTCAATCCGGTGTCTGTGGAGGTACTGCAGGGGTTCCACGGCACCCTGACTGTACTCGTTGCAATGTACAACTCTTCACACCCGTTTAACACTCTAAATATCTTTGGCATAGTAGGTATCAAGTCCCTTGCCAATAATGTTGCCTACAACATTGCAACAATGTTCATTTTCATCGAACACATATTACACCCTAGATGCCTTCAAATGCCCAATTTATAGCCAATTTATAGCCACGCCCAATTTAGGATTATTATTTAACAACATGATGTTGTGCTCCAAAGGGAGAACTTGAACTAACATGATGTAAACGTGGTTATTATTATACACTCTCAAATAACATGATGTAGATAATTAAATCATCAGAAGAAAAACGTGTTTAGAAAACAAGGTTCCTTATAGAGCCAAAAAGGCTTCTATCACTTCATTAATATGGAACCACTAAAACATTATATATATTTGGGTTCAGTGAAGAAGAACCCCTAGAGTTCTGATCAACAAAAGGTTAATGTTTTGAGGATGTGAACCCAGCAGCCCTCCAGTGGTCAGAACAAGTCCACCCTTCGGTCACAGCTCCAACTCCAACCTGAGTTAATCTTCAGAAATAAGCCTGAGTCAATCTGCCAAAATGAAGACAAAATGCAATGCAGACATACATGGTATCACTTGTTATACATAAGTATTATACATAAATCATTGCCAAAAGCACAAGACATACTGTTGCATGTTGGTCTATATTATTAATGGATTGATCATATAGAAATATAAAAACATTATTATAAACTACTACAAAGCAATTACATGTGGCTCAGGAACCACTGACTCACTGCATTATTCTATAGTATTATCAAGACACCTGCTGTTAACTCTTAACTACTTAGGACAGCTCACGAGGTGTCCTAAATATCTGCTGACTAGGTGGGTAGGTAATTTAGGTAATGGGTAGGTAACTAGGTAATTTATACCCATAAGTGTAAAATGTCTTTATTTTCAGCACTTATACGACCAATTTTCTACTCTGAGACACTTTGGCCATATGGTCCCAGATCTCAAAATTTTGTTATAAAAAGACTGAATGTTTGATCTCAAAATGTTATAATTTTTTTTAAATGTTTGTTTAACATAATAATAAAAAAGACTGTAGAGACTGGGTTTAGTTGATTGTGTTGCACTGATCATGTCCGCGTTCTGGAACTGTCCGCGTCCCCGTACAACCTCGAGAATGCGTCTTCCAGCCCTCTAATAAATTACATAATTCAACCCTCCCGGTTAGTAAATTTACCTCAACATGCCCCCGGAGAAGGCAGAGTAACGACACCAGCCTTTTAGCGGGGCTGACAGACTGACTACAACGCTCGCGACGCTAAATTAATCTCGTTATTAAAAATGACACACTGCTCGCGCGTTAACTAACGTCTGGAAGTCAGTTCTATTTGTGAAACTCTTCTTATGTTTCCCCATCTGAGCTCAGAGTAGATGAGAGATGTAATGTTTGTCTCTGTTGTGTTGAAGACCAATCAAGCAGGAGACCCCAGCCTCCCCTGTTCCCAGCTGTGTGTCCATGAAGAGTGACCGGTCTATGGATCAACCTTTACAGTTTAGAGAGGGAGACTTTTCTACTGAACAAAGGTAAGAAGAACTAATGGGTGATGGTCAGTGAGTTAAACAACACTGTCTCTAGTCATTTCTCCTCTCACATTTTCCCATTTATTGTTGTTGTTTTCATAATCCATAGGCTAATCATTTTGTCCATTTTCATAGTCCTAAGACAATATTAAACAAACACAACATTCCCTCCGTGTGTGTGTGTGTGTGTGTGTGTGTGTGTGTGTGTGTGTGTGTGTACTCCCTGGATGAGGAGATGTAATCTCATGTTTTGTCCACAGAAACCAACAGGAGAGATCAGAGTCAGAGATTCTCAGTGGTCAGTCTTCCCAGAGTCATCAAACAGACCTGGCCTCCATATTCAGTGTATGTGGTCCTGTTATGTACATTTGTTTTTGTTTACCTCAAGTAAAGTTGATCTGTCAATAATTCATTAATGTGTTAATGAGAAAAGCATTTCTTCTCTTGCTTAACTTATATACTTGATTTATTTCAGTTGCTTGAAGAGAAAATTATGACATTTGTGAAGAACGAGCTGAAGATGTTCAAGAGGATTCTTAGTCCAGAACTCCCAGAAGGCTTTGAGAGTCAGAAGCAGGATAAGGAAGTGGTGGATGCTGAAGATGAGAAGCAGGAGAGCAGTGCCAGAGAGGGGGCTTTGAAGATCACACTGCATGTCCTGAGGAAAATGAACCAGAAGGAGCTTGCTGACACACTGGAGAAATGTAAGATCTGTCTGCCTCATGTTGAATGCTGTTTTATAACATTTAAAAGCTGTAGCTAAAGTACAGCTAAAGTAGCTGTGTAACTCAATGATATTGAAGCAGCCTTAACACAACACCTAGTGACCTCATCAAGTAGCAGCAGGGATGTGTTGTGGTGATTAATTTAGAGAGAGGGAGACAACATAAATTATACCATCAATAATACCAATAATAATATAATCAGTCACACCAGTCTGTAATGCATTATGAAAACATTTACACATTTATACAGTCTGTTAACAGAATGAATTATTATAATGTAAAACTTTATAACAGTCCTATAATACTGTAGGCATTAAAACAGACGTAATATTAATATCCTCTGTGTTATTTATTCATTCAGATGAGCTTGCTGTGATTTGCCAACGTGAAATCAAATCTAATCTAAAGAAGAAGTTTCAATGTGTATTTGAGGGGATCGCTAAACAAGGAAACCCAACACTTCTCAATAAGATCTACACAGAGCTCTACATCACAGAGGGTGGAACAGGAGAGGTCAATAATGAACATGAGCTGAGACAGATTGAGACAACAACCAGGAAACAAGCAAGACCAGAGACTGCAATCAAATGTAACGACATCTTCAAACCCTTAACTGGACAAGACAAACCTATCAGAACTGTGCTGACAAAGGGAGTTGCTGGCATTGGAAAAACAGTCTCTGTGCAGAAGTTCATTCTGGACTGGGCTGAAGGAAAAGCAAATCAGGATGTCCAATTTGTATTTTCATTCCCTTTTCGGGAGCTGAATTTGATGAAAGAGGACAAACACACTTTTATTGAACTTCTCAATCACTTCTCAATGGAAACCAAACAATCAGGAATCTCCATCAACAACAAGTACAAAGTTCTGTTCATCTTTGATGGTCTGGATGAGTGCCGACTGCCCCTAGACTTCCAGAAGAACAAGATCTGTTGGGACGTCACAGAGTCAACCTCAGTGGATGTTCTGCTGACAAATCTCATCAAGGGAAATCTCCTTCCCTCTGCTCTCCTCTGGATAACTACCCGACCTGCAGCAGCCAATAAGATCCCTTCAGGGTGTGTTGACCAGGTGACAGAGGTACGAGGGTTCAGTGACCCACAGAAGGAGGAGTACTTCAGGAAGAGATTCAGTGATGAGGACCTGGCCAGCAGAATCATCTCACACATAAAGACATCAAGGAGCCTCCACATCATGTGCCACATTCCAGTCTTCTGTTGGATTTCTGCAACAGTCCTTGAACACATGCTGAAACATAAGAGAGAAGAGATGCCCAAGACTCTGACTGAGATGTACACACACCTTGTGGTGTTTCATACCAAACAGAAGAATGAAAAGTATCTTGGGAAAGAAGAGACAGGTCCACACTGGAATAAAGAGAGCATTCTGTCACTGGGAAAACTGGCTTTTCAACAGCTTGTGAAAGGCAATCTGATTTTCTATGAAGAAGACCTGAAAGAGGCTGGAATTGATGTCAATGAAGCCTCAGTGTACTCAGGATTGTGCACACAGCTCTTTAAAGAGGAATGTGTGCTGTACCAGGACAAGGTATACTGCTTTGTTCATCTGAGCATTCAGGAGTTTCTGGCTGCTGTATATGTGTTCTTCTCATTCATCAACAACAATGAGAATGTAATGGCCAAACCTCAATCAACGTCCAGGAACCTTTCTGTGAGGATCAGACAAAGGCGTAAAGTTGCTTTCTACAAGAGTGCTGTGGATAAAGCCTTACAAAGTGAGACAGGAAACCTGGACCTTTTCCTCCGCTTCCTTCTGGGCCTCTCACTGGAGTCCAATCAGAAGTACTTACGAGGTCTACTGACAAAGACAAGAAGCAGCTCACAGAGCCATGAAGAAACAGTTGAGTACATCAAGGAGAAGATCAGGGAGAATCCCTCTCCAGAGAGGTGCATCAATCTGTTCCACTGTCTGAATGAACTGAATGACCATTCTCTAGTGGAGGAGATCCAAAGATACCTGAGCTCAGGAAGTCTCTCAAAACCCAACCTGTCACCTGCACAGTGGTCAGCTCTGGTCTTTGTGTTGCTGACTTCAGAAAAGGAGCTGGATGTGTTTGACCTGAAGAAATACTCCAGATCAGAGGAAGGTCTTCTGAGGCTGCTGCCAGTGGTCAAATCCTCCAGAGCTGCTCTGTGAGTAAATAAAATGACATTTAAGAACTAATCATCAGGACAAAATATTCAGTTTGGAGAAAAATATGTATTATAATATGTAAATAATATTATATTGAAAAACATATTGAATAAATTCATTGATTTTCACATTAGTATAACAATATGACCATACAATTCTAGGAGACGGAAGATGAATCTATATGTTGTTTGAGAGAATAAACCAAATGCATCTGCCATTGTCCTTCTACACTACTGGTGTTAAATTAACAGTGTGTTTGTGAAGTCATGATGATCTCTTTGTCAGGTTGTCAGGCTGTGGAGTCACAGAGGAAGGCTGTGCTTCTCTGGTCTCAGCTCTGGAGTCAAACCCCTCACACCTGAGAGAGCTGGATCTGAGTAACAATGACCTGCAGGATTCAGGAGTGAAGCTGCTCTCTGCTGGACTGGGGAATCCCCACTGTAAACTGGAGACTCTGAGGTCAGTATTAACAGATACAGATACTTTATGTATGTAGTTCTCCCATTTGAAAAAGTCACAATTACTCTCACACATTCACTTATGGTGTATTAACTTGCCATAAGTTTAGTATTTGGTCCCATATTCCATGCCTGCAGTGATTACATCAATCTTGTGATTCTACTAACTTGTTGAATGCATTTACAGTTTGTCTTGGTTGTGTTTTAGATGTTTTTCCTAATAGAAACTGAATGGTGAATAATGTCCTGTCATTTTGGAGTCACTTCACTTGTATTGTCAGTAAGAATAGAAGATGTTTCTGAACACTTCTACATTCATGTGGATGCTACTATGATGATGAATAATCAGGAATGAATCGAGAATAATGATGGATGAGAAAGTTACAAAGGTCAGACCCCCTCTGTTACTGGTAATGGTGAGAGGTTAGTATGTTTTGTTGTAGCCTCTGTTATTGGTAATGGTGAGAGGTTAGCATGTTTTGTTGTAGCCTCTGATATTGGTAATGGTGAGAGGTTAGCATGTTTTGTTGTAGTCTCTGTTATTGGTAATGGTGAGAGGTTAGCATGTTTTGTTGTAGCCTCTGTTATTGGTAATGGTGAGAGGTTAGTATGTTTTGTTGTAGCCTCTGTTATTGGTTATGGTGAGAGGTTAGCATGTTTTGTTGTAGTCTCTGTTATTGGTAATGGTGAGAGGTTAGCATGTTTTGTTGTAGTCTCTGTTATTGGTAATGGTGAGAGGTTAGCATGTTTTGTTGTGACCTCTGTTATTGGTAATGGTGAGAGGTTAGCATGTTTTGTTGTAGCCTCTGTTATTGGTAATGGTGAGAGGTTAGCATGTTTTGTTGTATCCTCTGTTATTGGTAATGGTGAGAGGTTATCATGTTTTCTTGTAGTCTCTGTTATTGGTAATGGTGAGAGGATAGCATGTTTTGTTGTAGTCTCTGTTATTGGTAATGGTGAGAGGTTAGCATGTTTTGTTGTAGCCTCTGTTATTGGTAATGGTGAGAGGTTAGCATGTTTTGTTGTAGCCTCTGTTAATGGTAATGGTGAGAGGTTAGCATGTTTTGTTGTAGCCTCTGTTATTGGTAATGGTGAGAGGTTAGCATGTTTTGTTGTAGTCTCTGTTATTGGTAATGGGGAGAGGTTAGCATGTTTTGTTGTAGCCTCTGTTATTGGTAATGGTGAGAGGTTAGCATGTTTTGTTGTAGCCTCTGTTATTGGTAATGGTGAGAGGTTAGCATGTTTTGTTGTAGCCTCTGTTATTGGTAATGGTGAGAGGTTAGCATGTTTTGTTGTAGCCTCTGTAACTTTCTCACTCATTATTATTTATGATTCTTTCATGATTTTTCTTAATCATGGCATCATCAGGATTAATTTATTATTGTTTAGAAACATGTTATCTACTCTCTTAGACAGAAAAGTACTCCACTCATCATCCACCATTTTATTATTGGGCAAAACACAACCAAAACAAA